>NW_020312061.1:0-124945 GCF_002999335.1 Cyclospora cayetanensis | reverse complement strand
ATGTAGTGCTTGCGACTCTGTGCTTTAAGAAGTTTAATTGCTTCGCTTGAGCTTTTGCCTTGTGCTGAGTGGGTCTGTAAAAAGCAGTACACTCGTGTTCCACTGTTCTTTCGCATCCTTGGTCTACATGGAGAAGCGCTTCTCTGATCCGGGCTTGGATTTAGTGGTCTAGGATCAGCTACTACCTTTTTCGGAGGAATAATTGAGAGAGCAGTCAGCTAGTGCATGCGAATGCATGGCCGACGCTGGAGAAAACGAGCCAGTTGGACTAGGTCGCGCTGCGTGTAAGTGCGTTTTTCGCCTTATCGATGTATGCTTTATGTGTGATTGTCAAGGATATCTTGATTATTACAATAATAAATGCAATAATACAGCGTATCAATGGAGTATCAGGTCTTTGGATTTATCGAGACGTAGGTAGTAGCTGCGTGCTGAAGGATACCAATCGTTGCGGGTTAGGAAGCTTCCAATATAAATACAGTCAGCCCAGATGCACGCTCTCTAGACATGACAAGATACAATTCCACTGGTAAGATAGCACAATGCAGCAGAGCGACTGACATGCCTCGACTCCACGCTGCTGCCAGCCGCTTGAGTTACATGGCCCGTTAGGAGGATGCACACAGTGCTTAGGGTGGGCACAATGTGTTTTCTTTCCCTGGATAGTGTCTAAGTGTGTATTCTGTAAATGCCTCAAAAGCAGTCATGCGTGGCGATCATGGGTAGCGGCTCATACTGGTAATGTGAACGATAGATCTTTTGCAAATACTGCACTTTGCCACTAATTTCACCTGTGTGACCCAAAGCGCTATGCATTTGCTCACTTTGGGATATGTAGTCCGATTAATTCCGGAGTGTACTGCAGCCCAGATACCACCGTCAGTCGCGTATACAGCATATGCGCCTTCCCTACCTTCTCGAAGTGCGTGCGTGTCCTACACTGCCATAGGTCCCGTTTAATATTGCGGCGATGGCTAGAGTAGACCCCATGCAAAACGTCTATCCAGATGACTTCGGGGCTAACCTAAAAGAGGTTTACAATGGAACAAACTCTACAGGGGGCACAGCCACACGCGGGGCATGCCAATCCCTCTTAGCTGCACACCATACCTAGAAGCATGGAACAATGACCTTTGCTAAGACAGCTCTGGGTGCTTTTTCTATAGCTTATTCCATTCACTCTATTAAATACTGTTCCACCACATCGACATAACCCAGAAACCGAGTTGGAGGCCCCCCGTCCTCATCTGCTCCGTATTTGACTTAATATCTAACCCAATGGCCTTAGAGGCACCTGTTGTGGTGTTGCTGAAGTAGCTGTGCAGGCGAGGAAAAGAAAACTGTGAATGGGCAAGTGTAAAGTGCCAGGAGTTTTGGAAGAACTGCCAAAGGGGAAAGCGCTCCCACAGCCTGCCACCTGCCCGCAACCCTAATGAGCCCCAGAGTACATTTGACTGGATGGAGCACTAGGATCGCCACATTACCCGTCTGGGCGCTGTATGCTCTGGTCGAGCTGGGCCGACCTGCTGGCCTCTCTGTTGGCCTGGAGAAGCCCGAGGGCAGCTCTGGCGCTACCGAGGAAGCTGTCCTTCCGCAGCTCCGCCGCTTCCTCCGCCACAAATCCATAGCTGCATGCACAACGCGCAAGAAAAGAAGCCAGTTGGACTGGTTCGCGGTGCATTAGGCGTTTCCTTAGCCTTAGCAATGCGCGCTTCATGTAAAACAAACACTATATGTGTGCATAGCAGGATATGATGGGGCAAGGATCACAGTGGAGGTGGTAATGTGTTACTCTGCAGCTCACATGATTTGAGGGAAGAAAAATCTGGGCAGTTGAGACTTGGAAAAGGCTTTAAAACCTGCTAGCTTTAGGGCGAACTCCCATCTGCATGCATTAGTCATGTGTAAGTGCAGGCACACCAGCAAGAGAGTTATTCCGAAACGCATTGAAACAAACTGGTGCGAAGAATTCCAAATGCACAGAGAGTATGACTGTTGAGGCTTGGCACATTTCGAATCCCGTCAAAGTATCAGATCTCATAAAAAGTTCTTTCAAGGAGAAACAAGCACCAGATCGCCGGCGTACTTTCGCACACACGAAGTATCCCATTTACACGTCCATCTCGTAATGACAGGGCGGATGCATGCCTGAATACCTCTATTTATAGAGGACTGCTAGTTTTCTAGTCATAATGCAACAATAGTAACAGCGGCAGCAAGAAGGCAGCGGCAGCAGACATGACTCTCGATTGTCCAGCTAGTGAAATTCCCCGTATGCTGCATTAAGTCTTTCCCTGCTTAGTGCAGAAAATGACATTCATCCAGCATACCTCTCTCGTGAATCCGCAGAAATCACGTTCACTCTTCTTGCTATATCCTGAACAGCATAAGAACACCTGCGTTGTTCATTATGGCGATATGTCCCTGTGAGTGCACACAAAGGCTGATTATGTGCTACTGCGGAAACTTGAAAAAAGTTTGAGCTAGCTGAGAATTTCGCACCTTTCCCTCATTGGATACGAAGACGTAGGAGGTGCCCTCCTCGGACAAGGTGTACTTTGGGACCTCCAAAGTCAGCTCCGCATGCGCATGCTGCACGCAGCGACAAACACCCCATCAGGCCAGGCTGCGTCGCGCACAGGTGAAGGTGTCAGTAGACGGGTGGACCAGAAGCCCGAGGAACGGCAAGGAGGGGAAGGGGAGAAAAGGCAGAGAGACGCTGCCGGGGATGCCTCAGAGGAGTCGAGAGGAAGATTGACAACAGGAAACGCACGAATTTGCTTTTGTAGACAGCCATCAAGCCTTTTCTACACAAAACGAATCTGTGAGGAAGCAAAACCCACAGACTTCTTTCTCCAAACTACATTTCAAAGATAGACCCCGTGCTAGAGGGGTACCTATAACGTCTCTCGCCCTCCGTGGTTCTTTTAACGTGTTCTTCACGTTCTCTGCGCTGATTATGCAGCAAAGGTAGTGTCGTGAAGGCGAACACGACAAAACGAGAAGAGCACCGTGCCGAGAAGAGACAGTGGCAAGGACGGGCGAATCGAAGCGGAAGGAAAGGGAACGCGAAAGGCCTTACGGGATTGCCAGCTTCTCCATGGGCTTCCCAACGACAGCTTCTGGAAAGGAGTCTCTCTGGCATGCTGCAACATACCTGTGCGACACACCAAATCCTGAAGCGTCGAACATTCGGAGGTGGCACTTCTTCTTTAGGGAACCCCACCATAAGCAAACCAGGAGCAAACGCGGGATGCAGAGACAGCAGCATGTACTTGTGCAAGGTCGGAAAACCAGAAAGCACACGACCCTGCGGAACGGTCACTAACACTTGCATGTGACGACAATCCCCAAAATCCAACTGGTAAACCCCAAGTCCCGAATTGAGCGTCGGGCTGCACCTGTCAAAGTCTTTAGCAAGTGCAAGGATGAAGTCAATACGCTGCTCCCGTCTGGTGTTGCGCTGCAAAATAAATGCCCATCACGCGAGAGTAACTTTTACCGGTTAAGGCTTCGTGCTTTTAGGGATCTAGCCAGTCCAGACAGAGAGACAGCCACCTCTTGAGCCTCTCCTCTCCACACACACTCTCTATGGCGAGCTGAATGGGGTATAGAAAAGCAGCCATCCCTGTTCCCTCCCTAGACTGTCGTGCCTCTACGGTTTCACAGACTGCCCATAAGCTCTGGAAGCCCGCCTTGATAATTTCTCTCCAAACGGCTATCACCACCGTCACCACTGCCGCCACCAGCACCAATGACTTACATTCACATAAACTCTGAGCTTGCGTTGACTAATTACTGGCTGCACTTCGCACTCGTCTGCGGAGGCGCAGAGGACTGGCTCCGTGGCCTGAGAAGAGAAGCACTCAAGTGTACAGACTGGGATGTCACCGGTTTCGTTGCGGGAGTCGAAGCTTCAGTCATGGATCAGAGCAAAAGCGGGTGACAAAAGCAGGTGCAGATTTCAGGGTAACCAAGGAACAGCCGAAAGGGTGCACTACTTGATAAGGGGAAGGGGAAGGGTGTTTTACTTCGGGGGCTGGGAAGAGCATAATCATCCGGTTCTCGATGAGCAGGGCCGACCTTCTTCCAGAGGCGTCTTCGAATAGATTGATGGGGAACACGTATCTGAAGTAGAGCAAGTAGACTCGTCAACAAGAATGACGTTTTTATGCAATTAGTACTCCTCGGACTAATCAAAACGAGAAAACGGATAGCCATACGCACGTAGATTCGTTGATATATCTACGAACACCTGGGGGTCTCGATTAAGTAGGTCCCCACTTCAGGGAAAAGAAGACTGGAAGTGCCCTCTTGCGCTCCATGAGCGACCCTACTTCCCCGAAGGAGACGGTCCAGTCCAGTGCATCTATGAGTGCTTCCTTTTGGGAAGCTCCCAAAAGAGAAGGATAGAAAGGTCAAAGCGCAGGTATGGAACGTGGAATCAATAGCACCTGCTTGAACGCACTTAGATAGATTTGCGTAAGTCTGGGATCCCGTGCCTGTAATGTCATCGCCCTTGAGGAAGTTACCGAAATGCAGAGCTACGTTCCATCTGCAGCGAGACAGTCGCATACAGGGGGGAGGCAAGGGATTGGTCGCAGATGCTGCACAAACCTTCGTTCCGAGTTCCTTGCAGCATAAAGGAGAGCTTGCAGCTGGGAAGAGGGGCGAAGAAGATACAGCTGCAAAGAAAATGAGATTTTTTGTTGATTTAATATGGGCACCACGCTGTGAAATGGCCGAGAGGTGCCCTACCTGTCGAACTCTGCCACACTTGCGCAATCCAACGTAATGCGTTCGCGCTTCCCAGTAGGGCTCTGCACACGTCCGCGCAGGAAGAGAAAGAAGCATGGAGCAGAGAAGGTGTTCGGACACTGGAGGGCTTTTGGCCGTTCGCTGGTGTACAGGGGTCTACGGGGGGAGGCGCGAATAGAAGCCTAACCGTATGGATGATGCGTATTTCTCTTCGCTCCCTACTGGCGGTTGCGCTGCATCTGTTGGCCATAAGTGTTATGACGGGTTTGGCGTCGGGGGTTCCGTAGTCCTTATATAGATCGAGACAGCCTTTAGATACCACACCAACCCTGAAAGACGTCCAGAGACAAAACGGCTATAGCCTCATGGACCCGCCAGAAAAAACGGTAGGCTTGTTTACCAATTAAATAACGCACACTAACGCTTAATCTGAGCCAGTTGGAGTGGATGCACGCCTTGCGCCAACGAACGAGGAACGAACTAATCGGAAGCTACTCGTTTCAGCCGCTTTCGAAAGTCTACTCAACGACCCCTTACTATCGCTGTCACGGGCAATACCACACATGAGAAAGCCATGATATAAGACCGTTTTTACACGGAGATTCCAACTCAGTGGACATTCATGTACAACTCACTGATTTGAAGTGCGTCCCCTGTGGTCACCCTTCCTCATGAGGAATCCATTTTCCTCAAGCTTCTTGTACCAGCTGCAGAAAAAACAGTCCCCCGATGTGAGGCAGCATTTGAGGTAAAGGTAAAGAATAAGAGTAATCTCCTCTAAAGGGGTACCCGGCTCGAGGCTCGAAGGTGCCTTATGACTCGGTCACACTTCGAAGGGACATGCCTATAAAATAAACCCATATCTGGCACCAGCAACTTGAAATGCAATTAAGATTGGAAGTGAAAAACAAACCCCTTGTAGACATCGTCAGTTGGGAAGGAAAAGACGTAGGTTTCTTCTTCGGGGGTCCCTGGCTGCAGAGAACGCGTAGGCCACACAAGATGTATCGATGGACTGCAAGGTCGGGAATTTCAGAGGGGTCGTCCACATGCTCCTGATCTATCCATTTGAGAGCATTCTACCATTGTAGCAGAAAGATGATAACATAAAATATCGCTTCATAAACCAGACAAAAATTCCAATGCAACAAAGAGAGCGCCCATTGCCCATTGCAGGTGCAGCTCATAGGCACGACGAGTGCACACTAACGTGGAGTTGTGGGGTACAAGGCCTTTCGCAAAACGGAATATTTGCAAAATAGTAATGATTGAATCTATATGGCAAATAAAGAAATGCAAAAATCAGTTACAATCAGTGGAGATAGAAAGAGATAGAGCGAGACGGGACTCGAACCCGCAACCTCCGCCTCCGGAGGGCGACGCGCTATCCATTGCGCCACTCACTCATTCGCCAAGCAGAACTTTGAAACCGTGAGCCCTAACCACTTAGGCCGAAAGCAAGCCCCTTCCCAGATATAATATGAACCACTGCATCAGGTGCAACAGTAAATGCATTGCTATAAGAACGCTCTTACCTTGTGCGTAATAATGAACTCCCGGTTGACTGGGTCTGCATGCGTTGCGCAGTCCGCATGGTGAAGCTTCAGGATTGGCTGAGTATCCCCTTGTTTTTCGAAAAGCATCAAATTGCCATCCCGAATAACAAAGAGCCTGAAAAACGGCGTAACACATGCCTAGCACTGGCCCGGCTGCCACGTGCAGCTACCTCCTACTGATTGGGGAAAGTGCACGCAGCCTCCAATAAGGAAAGGCAGTATATTTGGAGAGACAGGCCGGCAGAACTGTGCCATTATGCCACACACAAGGCACATGCGATAGCTAACGCACTCGTTCTCTTCCGGAGCTTCCGGTTCAGGAGGCGGCGGAGGAGGTTCCTTAGGTTTTGCAACGGGGGGTGGTGGTGGTTCCTTTTTCACCGGAGGTTGATAGTATGTACCCATCCCAGCGATCCCCACGAGTCTGAGAAGTGGCACATTAGGGGATGCCGAGACGCCCAGATGCTGCTCAGATCCACCAGTTGTTTCGCTATGCCCCCCCTAACAAAGAATTGCAGTGTGCTGGGTGCAGGGGAAAGACATACTCCAAGTAGAATTTCTCCTGAGTGGTTACAGTGATCATTTTATCGGGCTCCTATAAATACAATAAGCCAAAGCGAAAGATGAGCACGGACTTTTGGAAGCGGCATGGCTACGCGCTCTATGCGACGGCAAAGGAGGCTGGAGCTCGTGCAAAACTCAGAGAATGCCAATCCATCCGCAACATAAAGGGTCTCATGACTTTCAGTTTCTTGCCTCAATTGATTTGAAGACGATGGAGTGCTGCTGCGTGTCAGGAGTCATCTTGACTTGTGCGCAGGGAATCAGCAGGGGCGTAGGATCCTATGAACGCACAAAACAAAGACTAGGGGTAGCCAGTCGTACCTTCATATATGGTATATGCGGCGCAACGCTGCATAAAAGGAACAAGTGGATGAATCATACGCGTGCGCGTGGAGGTTGCCCTTATTGCACCCTACATTGAGTTAACCAGAGGAATACAGCGTCATTCGTGTACAGAGAAGGGATACACATCACTACATATTGGTCTATGCATATGGATACAAAAGAAAGATTGAAGCACAGAATATATGCCTGCATGGATGGGCTAATGCTGTGGTGTATGTGGCCATGCTTGCATGCAAACGGGCATAGACAGACGTGTTAAGGCATATGAACTGTATTGGGCTAGACACCCAATTATAGTCGACACCCTATAGTGCGCCGACCCTCTCCGTGCCCTACTCCCAAAGCCCTAGTGTTTCTTTCTGCAAGCTGAAGTTATCCTTCAGTGAGGGAAACGGCAAAAGGGATGCAAGTGAGCGCCGAGGGCACATAATTACTTCAGGTGACGTGATGATAAGCATATTTCGCGCCTTGTTGTACTGCACCCGTCTGTAAGCACACATTCGTAACAGAAAACAGTTTTCCTGCCCTTGACTCAGTCAGCAATGGCTTGTATTATCAGCATGCATCAGCAAACACTTGCACGCCACCCGCAGTGTTAGTAAGAATAGCGGCGCCGCCAGTAGAAGCAGCAGCAGCTTCATTGTTCTGTCGGACCCGTTGTGCCTTTCTGATAATGTTGGAGCACCGTCAAAGCCAATGCCATCTGGGATGTTCACAGATACTAGCATTTCTTCCTTTGGTGTTGAAGGGGCCTCGCTGGATGGTGGGACTGTCGAGGGAGGCAATGCATGCTGCACCAGGGGAGCGGCCCTAATGAAACCACCGTATGCCAGCGCGTGGTGCCACCTGAATAAAACGTAGGAACGTAGGACTTCAGGCAAACAAACTGAATTATTCTGGAGACCGACAGCAACGCTCCATTGGCAGCGCCAGGCAATGCAAACGTAGCTGCAGGGGTGTTTGTGTGTGTGTGTGTGTGTGCGTATGTGTATGTGTATGTGTGTGTGTGTGTGAGTATTTGGATGGATGTGTATGACCCAGAATGTGGCCTCTGGTGGCGAACTGCCTGGCCATAAGGTAAGTATGCGCAACGCATCCTCGCTAGCGGAGGCTGCGCGGCTGCGACTGTCGATCATGAGCTGAAGTCCTGTCTGTGTCATTGTCATGTTTCTTCAAAGGGTTTGGGTAGCTGGATCTTTCGACTTGTCGTTGGCTAGTCTTGGGGTGGCTAGCTCTTGGAATTGATTCGTACCTGTTCAGCTCATCATCAGTCCTGAACTTGAACAAGTGGGTCTCCGAGCGCCCTGGGCAAGGCTCATAGACCAGAGTGATGAGGAGGGCGGAGGCATCGACGGCAAGGCTCACCATCTTGTGAGGGCGTAGAATGGCTGTGGGTTCTTCATCCTGTTGAAGGGGGAGATTGGGAGAAAGAAAGCAAAAAAGAATTGTTTTTATGCTTATTTGTTAGCCGCTCATCAATCCGTTCCGGCGATCCTTGTGACAACCCCAGTGTCGTGCGTTGTGTTGCTGCCTATACTCCCGTGGAAAACGGCCATCAGCAGCGGTGCGAAAATTGTACGAACGCTAAGCACTTGCACCTGTCTGCGGGAAATCGCCGCCCCTGCAAACACTGAGCGTCGCTCTCTTGCTTACCTTTGGATCGTAGAAGAGAAGAAGTGTGCCCTCATTGACAGCCATGACTCTGCAGGTCAGGTGACGAGAAAAAAACGCAAGAAAGAAGTACTATCGATGTTCTTCTCAGGCGGGGCGGCAGCAACAACCACAACGACAGAACGATAGCAGCGCGAGCGGTAATTCAACTGGCAGGGCTTCACTTCTCTCTATAGTCTGCATCCTCGTCAAGCGACCCCATGCACGCGTGCAACACAGTCCCTGCGCATGATTTGACACACATTGCACGTGTCAAGCCAATTTTCTCTGGCACGCGCTACATACAGCCCTGCCTTCCCACGGCTTCTGCTTCTCCCTCTTCAGGCCCAAGGTCAACAGCTCTAGGCGTCAGAAATCAGCAGAGGAGCGCAGGTGCCCAACTGAGAGGCATATAAATACCCCCCAGCAATATTTGCTTCTTTACCAGCTTTACAAGCACTTTATGCAAGTCGGCGCCTAGCCGAGGACCTACCAGAGTAGAAGAAAGCCCCATCAATCTTCCACTGTTCACACACAGCAGCACATCCATGCAAATCCCAGACCCTGAGACAGCTGTGCGGGCCATTGGCTAGCCGCTGGCTGGTTGGCTAGCTAGCTGTCTAGCTACTGGCGAGCAGGGTAACACCGACGGATTCTCCTCTTTCCGGGCCACGTTCTCCAAGTCGATCTACATTTTCCAAGAGGCTGAGTAAAACGGCAGAGAGAACACAGTAGAAGATGGGCATTCAAGGCTTTTAGAGGAGTGCAGTTGCTGAGCCTTTCCCAGCAAATTGTTGAGGGAGCGCAGTGCAGCTACGCTGGGATTAACAAGAGGCAGCGCGAGACGGTGGTCCGTAGGGTCCACATGAAAGGACTTGCGAGGGAACTCGTGCAGGAGACATCAGACACTTGCCGCTTAAGAAGGGCTTGCTGTTCTTCCATCATGCGTTGCTGTAAAAGAGCCATTGAGGTCCTTTCTTCCCTCTCATCGGCTCCGGCCACTGCGCACCGACAAGAGCAACAAAGATCAAAACAGGTTCAGAGACTCTGCTTGCTCAGCACAGAGAGAAAAACGCCGCTGTCGCTCCCCTTCCTCCTCTAATGCTGCCTTCCGCTTAAAAGCTCTTCTTGCCGCCGCTCCACCTCTCCGCCTCGCTGCCACGACCCCTACAGCCTTATCCCAACAATGTTCACCCTCAGCTGCACGTCCAAACCCTTACTCTTCCGTTCCCTGTCTAGGGCCTGCAAGATTTGGCCCATTTTGGTAGAGAGAGCCTCGAGCTGCTCTATTCCAACTCCCCGTAAGTGCTTTGGCAGCGTCAGCACCACCGGTGGCGTTAAAGCCTTCTCTCTGTTGAGGGCCTCTACCTAACATAAAACACAGCAAACTCACTACCAGTCCAGATACAAGCCGTGAACCCTGTACCAGACTCACCAGACTTTGTAGAGCATGCCACTAGGGAAAAGAAAGGAGGGAGCATGAAGAAGCAGAAAACAGCCCTACAATTTTGTAGAGCCTTTGGATCTCTGCGCGTTGCTCTTCAATGAGCTTCTGCCCCTCTAGCAGGTTCCTGCACACAGCGCCCATAGGACCCTATGTCATGAGGTCTCAGTTCAAGAGCCTCTCAACCAAGCATCGATTTCTCTATGTCTCTTGCTTCTTGTACTCCAGAGGAAATAAACAACGACTCTTATGTCCCAAAGCTAAAGGACTGAAGCGCCGTTCCACGCTACGAAAATAGCCTAGTCCACTTCGAACGCAACGCTCTAAAGCAAGGACGCTTAGGGCATATTTTTATGTAGCTTCAAGCGGCATGAAACTGCAGGGATGCTTTACGCTTCTGCTTGTACGAGGCACATCTTGGAGATCCGGAGCTCTGCAACCCAACCGAAGACAGCACAGGAGATAAAGGTGTAATGAACGTAGCATGTTCGTTGCCAGGGCGCACGCATGCGCCTCTACAAACAGCACTGTGTACGGGGGTCGATGAAGAAGAGAGCTTGCATGCAGGCATGTGCCCATCAGAGAGGGCTTGCATGCAGGCATGCACGTGAGCTTAGCTGTCCAGACACCGCACACGCCTACGGCCGAGCAGAAGTGCATACGAGCACCAAAAGAAGTGTTCAAGGAGGAACGGCACAAAAAGGAGCCGGAGATTACAGATAGACTCAGCTGTTGCGTCTTTGGCCCCTTGAGGAGGAGTTCCTCCTGCCTTTCAAATGGTGGGAGGCCTCCAGTGCGCATGCAGTCAGAGTAACATGCACGAGAGTCAACAAACAAGCAGGCACTGCCCGATTCTTCGGGATAGACGCACCCTCCGTAGTGTGACCTAGTTGCCGTGTAGTCCCTCTGTGCAGCTCCACTTCCCTCTGGACTTTTACGAGCTGCTCCGCCAGCTGAAGTTTCAACCAAACGCACCAGCAACGTAGAGCCGGCAGAAAGTTGCCCTCTCATAAAATGATGCCTAAGACCTCAGAGAACAACTGCCCAGTCCATTGGGAGATGGGAACTCCAGCCTCCCAGCTATCCTGTTCGGCAGTGCTCTCTGCCTGGCTAGCTTGTATGCTTGCGAATACGCCAGCAAGGTGCCTAGCTACAACCAGGCATGGCCCGCAACGCCCTTAAAGGGTCTCTAGAATGAACTATAGCGACTCTCTTACGTCTTCTGGAGAGCGTCCTTCATACGACTCATCTCCTGCTGTGCCCGTCAGCTTCTGCAGCTTGCTTAGGCGCGTAAGCAGTCGCTGCTGGTCCTCTTTAAGTTTCTCGTTTTCCGCTGTTTTATCTTCTCTCTGTGGAGCACGAAATAACAAAATACGAGCTCCAACATGAAAACCAAAGCGCCACACCCTCTAGCGTAAAGCTGTAAGCCGAATTCACAGCATACCTGCAGTCTTTTTATGAGAGAGTCTCTGTCGGCGATGCCTTTTTCAGCTGCTGCAAGGGCCTCAACGACTTCCTGCACTTCCTTTTCTTCCCTGTGTCTGACTTGCTCAAGAGCAGCAATCTCAGCTTTCATGGAATCGAGCTGAAGTCGGAGCCTTTGGTTCTCGTGGATGTACACTTGCAGGTCCTTTTGAAGCCTCACCTGGCTATCTCCTTTGGTATGCTGTAGTCGCATCACTGTTTCTGTTAGAGATTCGATCCTCTCTTTCTGCTGCTCTATAAGCGTTCGGGCACTCTCCAGGGCTCGGGACTCTCGCTGGGGGGCCAGCACTGAAGCAAGCCAAAAAAAGGAGAAATACAATATGCATCGCAGAGCAAGAGACAGAGAGATTCGGCTGTAGCAGCAGCCAGTCCAAGCGGGAAGCCACAGGAGTGCACACACATGCTTTCAAGCAAAAGAGGCAAATAGGCCCCAACTTGTTTCAAGTCTGCACCAGGCATACACTTTGGAGGCAGCTACCCCTTCCTCTTAGAAAATCAAAAAAATGGGGGAGGGCGGGTGGATCCTCTCTCATTTGCCGACTGGACAAACACTAAGAAACCCAGGGAGTCTGGGGGAGGGGGAATCGCTGCCTACTGTCGTGAATAGGCGCCTGGTGAGCCATTTCTCTAACAAACTTCCGTTCTGGTGCTGCATGTGCAGAGGCTTTCAACGAAGCGCTAGCAGAGACAGACACAGCCAGTTCTTCCTGGGAAGGCTCAGAGAGAGGCGTCGAGGAACCGCTGGGGGTGGAGCCCTCTTCCAGGGGCAGTTCCTCAATCCACCCCCCGTGCTGCCGGAGAGGCCTACCAGCACCCCAGTCTGCATATATGAGCTCGGACGCTAGTGCGAGCATGAAGGATAGCTGTTGATCCATGGTGCCTGTGCTGCGGGGAGAGGCAAGGGAGGGAGTCCCCGCGCTCTGTGTCTGCAGAATGCCATGCAAGCCCAGAGGTTTCCGGAGGAAACTGCTGCAGAATGTGCTACAGCAGCTAGGAGGCTTCCATGGGCCCTTGAAACACACGCGCTAAACGAGGGTCAGCTGCTCTAAGCTGATGTGGCCGCCTGTGCATGCGGTATCCAGCAAAGGAGGCGTTGTGTCACGACTGCTGCACTCGCATTCTTTGAAAGTAATTCTTGTTCCACTGAGAGCTGGGGGGTGGCTTCTGAGTCATGAATTCTGTCTCTGCATGCATATGTGGACTCAAAAAATGTCTTCTACATGAGTGGACGGAACCACTCCACTCGCAGCTTTTAGCCGCGCATACTTTTACTGTAGCTGCTTTGTCCTAAGGGGCTCTTTTGAAGGAGCCGTAATGCAGGAATAAACATGCATGTCAGACTAACTTCCACACCGACGTAACCTTGAAACGTAATCTTTTCCCGTGGCTAGCCGAGGGTTGAGGGCTTTCCAGAGGGGGGGAGGGAAGGGGGCTTCCAGCTGTCTAGTCAATTCAGCTCCGGCATTTGCACAGCTGGATGAGAAGCAAACGAACAGAAGAACCCTAAAAAGCACACTGTTAGGTTCACAGGAGAAACCTTCAAAGACAATGTTAGCAGCGCTCAGACAGACCACAACGCAGTGGTCGGCGGGGGCCCTCCCCAAAGGCATCCAATGGAAAGATCCTTAAAAAAGAGCCACCTAGAGGAGGCTGTAAAAATAATACATTAATAATACATTTTCTCGATATTTCCGTCTAAGATACTTCAAAGGATGTACACCTTCATTGCGCCCCCGAGCGCCCCTTCGTCCGTCCACCGGCACAGTATGCCTCGTAACAAATGTGGTTTCTACTAACCCGAGCAGCAATGCCTGGCCTCTCTTTGCCCCACTTATACGGCATTTTCTTAGAGTATACAGTCATTTTTTTATTTCATGACTTCCCCCGAAACCTCAGGCAGAGGCTTTCGCGTCAAGCGACAGTATACCCCATCGTGTTGCAGTGTCTTTCTATCAAGACTGTCTCGCTATTGCTCTATTGGTCGACCTCGCAACTTTCAGATATGGCTTGTATACCCTATCGTGTTGCAGTTTCTTTCTATCGAGACTGTCTCGCTATTGCGCTATTGGTCGACCTCGCAACTTTTAGATTTGGCTTGAATACCCTATCGTGTTGCAGTGTCTTCCTATCAAGACTGTCTCGCTATTGCTCTATTGGTCGACCTCGCAACTTCTAGATATGGCTTGCGTCTTTGTGCTGCGTGGAGCTGTCCCTACTGCGGTTCTCTATGCCTCCTCCGGTTGAGCGGTCGCTACTATGGCTACATGAGGTAAGGCCTTGCGAACGCAGACAGCTAGAGACTGAGACTTCTCTAGAAGCAACAGGGGAAGGTTGGTCACACTGTAGCCAGTTGGAGGGGTTAGGCAGTACCGAGGGGTAGTCCGCTGCAACGGATGCAGTAGAGGGGACAAGCCTACGAGTACGCGCTTTCTTTTACACCAGTTCCACACAATTAAGGGTGCGCGACTTCTTGCACACTGGGCCTTGCTAAATGCTGTACTCATGGAGGCTCTGACCTGTGCGCGGAGCAGCTGTGCACGGAAGGCTTCGGGGAGAAAGCCTCTGCTACCCTGGCGCCCACCCTACGAGGGCGGGCGGTCGACGGCGACAGAAATCCAACACGAGCATTTGAACTGCAGCTCTAATATACATTATTGGAGCTGAAATTATTGGGCTGCTGGCACCGAATGCTGGGTGATATCCGAAGGCAGGCAAAACGCATCTTGGCTGTGGCTCTCCCTTTCCTGATGCCGGAACCAATTGGTGCGACGCGAGCAAGGAAAGGATGAAGAAAGCTCCTTATCAAGGGATTTTAACGGCGTAACACGAAGCGATAATACTAAGTTTGGGGCTAAAAGGATCTCACAAACATCCCAGAGGAAATGCAGAGGTCAAGGCGCAATTCAATATCGGCTTTTTGTTGCCACGGTAGTCACATGCCTCACGCAGGACAGCCCGTGCCCGCTGGACGCCATGCTATACATTTCTCACTGATGCACGATACCGTGGCGGCGAAATCAACTAATCGAGTTTAAAGCGGCACAGAGGCGGCAAGCAGAGCCGCATGCCCCCCATCCCTCTGTTCTGCTCGCATACACTGGCGGCTGAGGACCTCAGGGAAGCCCTGCAGGATGAAACAGCCCCATACACGGAACATCCCGCAAACTATAGTGGCACAGAACCTCGATCACTTCAAACGGCAGCTCGACTCTGGACACACAGCCGAGGGCCAACATCGTGTAGCAACACGAAGCAAGTAGTCTGTGATTCGCAAAAAGAGCTGGCCACATCTCGAGGGCTCGTCATGGGCACCCCAATTTCAGTGATAAACCAAATCTGCTGGAGTGCTGATAGGCGAAGAAGATGCGCACTTAGTTCCAGCAGCATCTCGGCTGCGCACAGCCCATGAAGAGAGCGGCCTTTTCGCGGCACAGTAGGCACACTACCGAAAATGCGCGCACCGCCAGTGACACGCCTCCCTCCTACCTAAACCTTATTCCTGCTGCATGCACCCGTCGTCCAACTACTGCTAGGGAAACACCTTCACATAGCCATTCAGTGAAACTGCTGCAGAGATAGAGGCGACGCCCTGCATGCGGGCATCCCTATGCCGTTGGCGCTGCTACTGCTGCAGCAACAGCACTGTCTCATGCAGCTACAGCTGAGAGCACCTGGGCGGAGTCCGCTGCACGAAGATGACGACGACCCCATCGTGCATGGTGTCGTTGGAGGGTCCTGCCGTGACACGCAGGGTGGTTCTGTTCCCGATGCACCCCTCCATGTGGCATCTCCTTGCGGCCTACTCGGTATTCTTTGCTGTCGCTGCTGCTGCTGCTGCATGCCGAGCACAGAAGAGGTGCGATACGAGCTTAAATGTTGGCACGGTAAGGCCATCCCTGCTGCTACTGCTGAGGGATTCGATGACTCCTCAGCCACTTCTGCTACTGCGGATGCTGCAGCCGTTGCTGCTGCGGCGGCTGCTGCTGCTGCTGTGCTACCAGGGGCAGCAAAACTATAATGACTCAGCACATCGGAAGCGGCGCGAGCAGCAGCCCTGCTTGCAACAACGGCAGCAGCCGCTTCCTCGTGGTGCTGCTGCCACCAGGAAGCAGCGGCAACACGGCAGCAGCCAGGTGGGTGTACATCAAGCGGGGGGGGGCCTCTAACAGCGGCAGCAGCAGCAGCTTGTGCTGCCTTGTCAATAGGCCAACACACTGTCGCGTACCTGCGGCGATGCACATGTGAGGTCGGGCGGCTTCCACCCCACACACCTGGACTGCTGCTTCTGGGGAAGCTGCAAGCATTACTACTGCGACTCCGGTTACTCCAACACCTGTCGATATCGTGCATGCAGCAAGCCATACGCTGCGTCCGCACGGAGCCGAGATTGAGGCTCACGGGATCTCCATCGCCTCCACTTGGAGCCGAGCCTCCCGTTCCAGCAGCAGCAGCTGCACAGCAGCGGCTCGTTGCTGCGGTGGCTGCGTCAGGCACGAACACACTATGGACCGGAGTCGCAGTGGATGAGGACGGAAGTGCTGGCGTGGACCTGCCTGAGGGGAAAGAGTGCTGCCGCTGAAGGGCATTGCGCAATCGCAGCTGCTGAAGCTGCTGATGCTGCCGCTGCTGCTGGCAAGGGTTTGCTAGCTGCCCCTGCAACTGCAGCTGCCAATGCTGCCTTGACAGCTCTGGAGCAGCTGTCAGGCTCCCCGTGGATCCAGCAGGACCAACCACCCCTTGAGTTTGAGGGCAGACAAGTGGCTGCCGCTGCTCGTGTTGCGACTGCATATGACCCTGAAGGGGCGGAAGTGTATGCCTCTTCACCCTGCGTCTCGGTGCAGCAAATTCGGGGCCCTGAGTCCGCTGCTGCTGCTGCTGCATGCAAGGCTTAGGCTTGCCTCCTAAGACGTTCTCAGTGCCCTCCTCGAAATACAGAGCACCCAGAGCTGCCGCCGCCACTGCAGGCCGTGAGGGCCTTCCAGCATCCGGCTGTGAGCGCGGCGTGTGCATTTGCATCTCCCCTCGTCGACACACTGCACTCGGAGGCAACGACAGAGGGGGCGGCCCCGACACGAGTGCTCCTTCATGCGACCGGCTGTGCCTCAAGGCTGCAGGAGCAGCATCGGCGACGTCATCGACACCGTCGGCTGCCGGCGCCAAGTCCATTGCGGGGAGGGATTCGGTGTCTGGGGGAGGCCGTGAAAACAGTGCCTCCCTGTGCTGCTGCACTTGCATCCATGAGGCAGCAGCCTTTGGTGAGTCCTGCTTGTCATACCTTCTGGGGGACGCTGCCACGCTGCTGCTGTTGCTGATGCTACTCTGAGTTGCTGAAACGTCAGAGCCATCGCTACTGCTGCTGCTTTCTCTATGGACGGATCGGTCCCCCTGCCCCTGCTTTGACTGTTGCTGCTGTTCATTCTGGCCGGCTGCAGAAGACCGCTGACCCTTCGCGGGCTCTCGATTACATATCAGATCTAGCATAGACATGTCGGGGTTGTCATCATTCAGCAGCCAAATAACGGAAAAGAAGCGCTCAGCTACATAAAACATTATGGTAAGGATCGAAGAGATATATGTATATACCTTTCCTTGGAAAAAGATCTAAAAGGAACAGCGCTTCAGATGGAGTGGCCTCGCCATTCGCACCCTTTTCAAGCGCTGCGGCAAAATCCCTGAGCGGCTAAAGCAGTATCCACAAGGAAGCCTCCTGGCGCCTGGCACTCCAACGCGCGAGGATGGATACAGGTCTCATGGATGCGTGTAAGGCCGCCGCATTGGACGCTACTGGCTGCTGCTTGCTCCTGCAACTCCGTGACCCCGCGGAGAATGCACATTGAAGCGGCCGCAACAAGCACAGGCGACACCCCGCTCCGTGTAAAGGTGAAAAGGGTGTACTTTCGCTCTGTACACTGTACACAACAAATCTTGTACCGTGTCTTTCAGGGGGAACCCTCACACAGGGGTCGGTCAGCAGGGCAGCTGCTGGAGGGAAGGACCTCCCACTATGGCAGCGGCGGCTGCAGAGCAGCCCCGGTACTCAGCATGCACGACTTTGGCCCACTAGGGGCCTTTCGGAGGTGCTTCTTCATTTTTAAACGGAACATATAAAGCTCTATACACTACGTAAAAGTTGGAGGCGGACTGCAATGAATTGAGAGGTGCTCCAGCGCCACCGTTGCTTTCAGGTCCTCTATGCGTCGTGTCCCGCCTCGAATCCTATTATCCATTCGACAGATGAAGCCATTTTTATTTGCCTAATAAATTTACCGAAACAATATATGCCATATCACAAAAGAAGAGATGCTGTAAGCTCCACCAACCAGTGTCTCTCGGTAGCCTCTAATGATTGGCGCCAGTATAGTACGTGACGCAACCACCTATTCACCAGTTTTTTACTCAAAGTGTTGCAACTGTTTGAATAAGATTTATGAAACCTAACTATGCAATTAGGGGTCATATGTAGTGTACCCTTTGAGGGGGCATGCCCGCTAGCTTTGAATATAGGGATTATTCTTGTGGGTGTGGGGCGAAACTCTATCACGCACTCTCAGTGCACCAGTTATTTCAATTGAGAACTGATAAGACACTACAAATTATGCTTGTTTGTTCGATAACTAGGTCTTGATGAGTAGTATTTCCTCGAATTAGTACGCAACGATGCTGTGAGCGTGTGCGCTAGATCCTATGCGCAGGTGGCTATGCTCTCGAATGGCCTGGAGCCTCCGACTAAACTACGCGTGGACCGTTACCCATCTTGCTTTCCTGTACGTAACCGTACTTTGTTTACAAGCAGCTGTCACTAACTGCTGGACTTGGGAGCTGTTACGGTCCACTTACGATCTCCACGGGAAATACTTTGCTTCAAACCTTAAGCAAAAACTTATCGAAAGCAGTTGATTGGCGCTCCGAAACTGTTTCTTTCCCTTCATCAGCTCTCAGTACTTCAGCATGGGTGAGATAGACAGCGAGGATACGCCTACCTCAACTCTTTGCACTCCATGCATCCAGATGCTGTGATGCCCAGCATCTAGGGCCCAGGCGCCCCGTAGCGGGCGAAGATTTGCTCAGGCACTAGCTACCATATTGGATTATTCAATAAATATCTAGTAAGAAATTAACAGTTTGTTTGGCTGCTCGTATTTTTTTTCGGTTTGCGTGAGAGAATTAGCTAATTACGCTTCCCGTAGCCTGCAAAACTACACAACAGTTTCTACTGGACTAATTTCCATCAAACAAGTATTCCAAACACTTGACGAATTGGGCTCTCCTTTGAGTCTTGTATTGATTGCTGAGCGGTATTAGCACGATACTATGAGACGCAATGTTGCGTGCGTTTGAGACGCTAGGTGCACCTTGCTATGAATGCTGTCTCACAGGACTTCGGGTTTGCCAGTTCGAGCTTCCTAGCCTTCCCTGCCTCCCTGTCAGTAGCGCTTTTGAATGCGGCCAGTGGAAGGCAGGAGCTTTTCCAAAAGGCCCCTCGTAAGATTCTATTAGGCTTGTCTTATATATGAAGTTGAGCTACTGCAAATTACTGGGTCGTATAATTTGAAAACGCAAGCACAAGCAAAACTCCAACGACATTGAGCGAATAGACAAGGCCTCGCGAAAGTAGGCTGTTTGGCGGGCAAATAAGTTACAACAGGGAAACAGAGAAGCTCCTTGCGCACCCCGAGGTGAGGTGCTCTGAAGGGTTGTGCTTAGGAGAAAAACCCAGCTGAGGAGCCATCCGCAGCCGAGTCTGCGCTTTTTATACTCACATCAGTAGCCACGCATTGCTAGAGTGACTTGTCAATCGATGTGAAATGGATCTGTTATCCGAGGAAACGGCTTAGAAGTGCAACCTGCGTGCTAACTCGTAAATGCACTTCCTTACATTCTGGTCTAGTGGCAGGCCGAGAACGCAATGATTGGCGAAGCTACGGCAGTTAATACCACTTTACATTGAATTCCGGGCCATAATAGCCTGGTCCGTAGTTTCCATGTTAAACTAATGCACCAAGAGTTGATTATCCTCCGCCATGGGCCACCAATGGCAAGCGCACCTGCAGCCACTGCCTCTGAGTGTGCCAGGGCGCTCTGTGAAGACGCACCTACCGATCTCCTCAACAGCTTTTATTTCACATATGTAAAACAAGTAGGACTGGCATCCCAACAGGGTGAGTCTTAGTCCTCATGCTTTGGGCTCAGCAGCAAAGTAAAGGAGGATGGTTTTGCGCGTGCACCCCTTCCTAGTGACTCTGAAACTACTTCTTTATGAAAGAAATAAATTAAAGTAGTAGCCATGGCGCAGCAGGAGTCTGCAAATACCACAGACAGTTTACTGATTACACATGACTAGCTGCCAGCAGGCTCGCACGCGCTCGTCGTCTTTAGCATCATATTGAGCTAATCCTCCCTTCAGCCTCAAGCGATGCTCTGCTGGGTCACATCCCTTTACAGCACAAACAGGAATTTGAGCTACAGGCAGATGATCGTTGCAATGTGCAAAGTGCAGAAATCGACCAGTCCCTTCGGGCCTAACCCTGTGTTGGTGCCGGAAAAGGACGGATGGTGGCGCATAGGCGATAACTTTAGGCTCCGGTTCAAAATTACTGCGAAACACATGTTCCCGATGCCTCATGCTAGTAGATTATTTCGCAAATTACACGGATAAAGAGCCTATTGGGCATTTAACGTAACAGGCACCTACTTACAGATCGTCATTTACGCTGATGAGAAGTACAAGAACGGCGATTCACGCTCGCTCTCGCAAACCTAAGTTTAGCTGTGTACCGTTTGGACTTTTAAACGACCCAGCCAAACTGCAAAAGCAAGTTTATGAGGATGATCATGAGCATATCACGGGTTAACGGATGGTTCTTTACATGGACGAAGTCTTAGCATTCAGGCGAAGCGCTCAAGATCATTACAGCACCAGTAGTATGTGAAGGCACCGAAGTGTTTCTTTTTCTAGCCACCAGCCGTATTCCAGGGCGTTCACTCGTGGCTGAAGAAAATGAGCCGTATCCAGCAAACTTTGAAGCAGTGTGTGCGTGGTCGCCTTTACTCACCCGCAAGACCGTTGAGTGCGCGTAGTGGGCGCCTGTTTCAACTAATCCATTTGAGAACGCGCAATTTCTGAAGTGGAAAGAGAAGGCCGATGGTGTTTCAGCGAGCGCCCTCTACCCAGTAGAAATATTTGGCGCGCGTTTATGGTCGAAGCTGCCTTGCATCTGGTTGTGCATTGCCCTGTTAGCCGGGTACCCTGGGGGATGAGGAAGGATAGGATGATAGTTCCTTTCTAGTGGCAAGCAACTTTTTCCTTCAGCTTTCATGGCCTCTTTGAAGACTGGCCTCCCTGTGGAGACTTCAGGACGAGCATTATGCACTCCATGCCTGCATGTGCCACATACCTCCGTGGTCCTGAAACGTGAGAATGCAGAGAGCATCGAACAAAATGACCGGGGAGGTTGAATCTAAATCGACCACCAGTCAGCTTTATATGGACATTCTACTGGTAAGGACGATGTTAATGGAACTGCCTGACTATGTTTCATTTTGCCAAGATAGCAGCTTCAGAGTGCGGCCCAAGGACCTGGCGATATCACTAGCTGCAGATACAAGGAAATGCTAGAACTCATATAAAGACAGATTTATCTAGCTGTATTGCAGGGAGCAACTCTAAATGGTGTATATGGTGGTACGGATAGTTGGGGGGATGGCCATTAGGGGTGGAATAGCCAGGCCCACAGGAATCCGTAAATCTGATATTTACTTGCTCATTCGATTGTAGCCAGTCTGTGTGATAATACGGAAAGAGAGGAAGAACAGACTATAGGCATACGCTCACGTCACAAAAATGAGGCAGCCGAGTTCAGATTCCGAGTTTCCGTACAGCCTCAGAACTGGCATTGCATTGCCAGGCTTTATTTCTACACTGGTATGATGGCGAAAATATTCTGATAGAGTCCGTTGGATACTGTTTAGCCCTTCCGGCGCATGCTTGCCATAACGCAAGGCAATCCTAGTGATAGAAAAAGCTTGTATGTTTTCCTGGTCGAGTGATGTATGTGAGGGACCCATGATGCGCGAATGCATGCAAACTAGCAAGCACTACTACTTGCTTACCGGAGTCTCCGAAAATGCTATCTTGAAACACGAAAATTTAGTATCACCTCTCGGTAATTTCAAAAGTTCCTCTGCAGTCTGTGTAGCGCTTCATAAATGTTGTCCTTAGGCATATACTTGACTCCAGGCTAGACACAGATCTGATAAAGCTTGAGTTTTCTTCAAAAACTCTTCCGTCTTTCCCTGCCTGTACCCCTCTAAGTGCTCGACATGGGGCGATGGGGGCAGCTGGGGTGAGCGCAGCTGTGTTCTCTAGGCACTCCGAACTTCACAGCTAGCTGCACACGGCATCTAGGGCACACACAGCACAACGGTGTCCTGACTCGCTTAATAGTACCCTGAAGCAATAAGGTATACAAGTAGACAAATTAAATAGTCATGCCTCCACTCCTAGGTAAGTGCATCTAGTGTAGTACAAGGTGTTCAGGTGTGCCTAGCCCGCACAGTCGGGAAGACAGACTGTGGTGCTGTCCCTGCTTCAAAAATCATTGGCTGTGTCTTGTAATGTCGTATCGCCAGGTCCTTTCAATTTAGAGCTCGGATAACAGTGTTCTAACTTTTAGCACTACCTTTGCCACTGAGATGTGCGTGGAGGGGCTGCAAACCCGCATGAGCACGGCCGCACGTGACATTCGGTTTCACGTTCCATGCAAAACATCGCCCCTGCTGAGCTATAGGCTCTCTTGCTTTCTATTCTACCCCCGTTGCAACAAAAATATAGAGCTCTCGTGGCGGGTGTGCACACGCTTGCAATACACATCCCTATCTCGCTAAAGCCTGCAGCCTCTCTTGGCTTTGCGTGGCACAAAAGACACTGCATTGGAGCTACAAGATATAGATGGCTATGCTTAAGTGATGAAAATGCGCGGTTGTGGCTGCAGCTAAACTAATGCTTGCTGCTATGCCTGTACAGGTGCGGCGATTCTCGCCCAAGGCCCCCTTTGGGACCACTCGCCAACCCAGCTTTTGTGGGAGCGGCATTGGCTGCTTCTGCAGCGGCCAATGCTACTTCTGTAGCAGAAGGAGGGTCTACATATATCCACGAGCCCTCCAGGCTCCAAATAGGGTGAGACTCGATGAGCCGTCCTCCCTGCAACACCAGTCAACCGCAATGCAAAGGTGAATGACTTTTGTAGAGATTAGCAACACGTAACCACGACGAAGTCCAAGCAAAGCTTTCTCATCGAATATCCACGTGTTCATAAGATATTTTGATTAATAAATTTGCCCTCCATGCGACATCGTATAAAGGCTGTATACCGCGAATAGAAAAAAACACAGATTTCCACAGAACGGGCACACTTGCATGCACAAGCCTCCAAATAGTTCGTGCAGTACGTTGAAGAAAACACTATATTTTCTAGAGTGGAGGCCACTGAAAATACTGAACGATGCATATGTAAAAGAAGAAATTACATGTACAAACAGACGCGGGACAAATGTGCATGCGATGAACAATCCACCAGTGTCACATTCGTGTTTAGTTGCAACTAGCCCAAGTTCGCATGTGATTCTCAGCCGTTAAATACCTCCACATACAAAATAGGCTCCAAACGCAGAAAAATAAAGGGATTTTTATGAGGCAGACAACTTACATGGCTAAATGAATTGTGGCGCCTCGAGCCCGTACGCGTCTTCCCTACATCCGTTCGGGGTTCCTTCGACGTTCGGTGCATATGTGCTTGCTCATAAAAGAGAAATTCAGGCGACGCGGATGTGGTTGGGGGCAAATAAGGCACTGCCTCTACTAGTAGCCACGGTCCCGCTAAGATGTTCAAAAAGAAAAAGTCGCGGGTATCTGAAGGTGAGAGGGATCTGCAGTAAAATCACAAAGAACCGCACAACGCCACTGCTTTGGGAGACAGCAGCCGCAGCCGTCGCAAAAGCCATCCGCAAGCGGACCCGCCACTGACATCCGGGGGATAAGGAGCAGGAATTCTGAAAAGAACAACGGTCTCAGCCAGAGGACGGGGGCAGACAACTGTAGCGTACGCTGCATGGCGCAACAACTTATGTATACTGCTAAAATCGTAACGCCGCCTCCAGATTTCTTCTTCATAAACGAGACGGGTAGGGCCAAGCCACTCCGCTGCCGTGCGGCCGCGCACGCATACACCTTCACTATTTTTTCCGCTATTGCTGCTGTCGCCGTGATGCCTATTGTTGCAGCTGGAGAGTCCAGCAAGTGATACCTTTGCGCCATCAGCTCCCTGGAGGTGCTTAAGGAGCCGGTCCCTGTGACGCTTCAGAGACTCATCTGAAAGAAGACCCTTCAGCGTGAGAGATGCAGTCCTTCCTGACGACGGCATTCGTGAGGGCAAGGAACCAGTCATTGCATTGCTGTTCGAGGAAGGGGCAGCGGCCCTCTTCGGTTCGCGTTTGACCTGTTGCCTACGGCGGAGGTGCCAAGGAGTCGCCAGGGTTGAGCGGAAAACACGAGGGGCTCCTGCCAGCTGAAAGAGAAACCGTTCAAGAGCCTCGCCACCTGCCCATTGGCTGGTTCCGTCAGCTCCATGGATCCGCACAGCCAGCGACGTAAAGAAGGCACCCTGAGAACGTGTAGAGGCGAGGCATAAGAACGTGTAGAGGCGAGGCATAAGAACGTGTCGCTGGCATAGAACCGCGCGAAGAAAGAAAAAGACGCTACATCTGACTGACCACTCGTGTTGCACTTGCTGCCAGTAAAGCTGCTGCGCTCGCAGGGGTTTCATGCGTCGCCCCTAAGGAGTACTACCGCTGTTGCTTACTTCCGTTATCAGTTGAACATCTACGGATCCACATGCAGGTAGACGCTCGCAAAAATGCAGATGGAGGGCCTCCTTTAGCACTAATTCCATAACCTTTGCTCCTGCTAATTGATGGGAGCTCAGCAAGCCCAGCTGCGCAACGCGTTCGCACAAGCCAATACAATACAGTGGGAGCAACCGCACCAACTGCGGTGTACTTTGGCGCTATGCAGCAGCAAGCCCTCCTCCTATCGTTCTTTTGCTCATGGAATGGTCAACGGGGATTAAATGTAATTCGACATCATCATTCGACATCAAGGCAAAGAGAATGCACACAAGGAAAGCCGGTTAAGCATGCATGTCCTCTAAGTCGGCAGCACGTTGCACACACACACCAGCAGCTACATATCCATAAAAAACGAGAAAAGCCCCCCGCCTTCCCTCCCTCCCACGATGAAACCGATTCCTTCAGCTGACCTGGATAGACAGCTCGAAGACACCTCCTTTATTTAAGAAGTAATCCTTGTGAGGTCGGGAGCCCCCCAAGCTCCATCCCTTTGGGCTGCAAGCGGCAGCTCTGTTGATGTCGGCGTTCACTCGTATGCGAACTCGGGGGACAACTGCGTCTGCATGAGCGGAAGTCTGGGGCTTTGATTTACCGTCCCCTCTGCTGCTTACGGTGGCGTTCCTGCTGCGAGTAGCGCTTGCTAGGAAGGAGAGGGGAATAGGCTGCATATCGGACAGAGAAGGGAGGGCAGGCATGCGATTCTCCGCACTGAGTCCTAAGGACGTGGCTGCTGCTTCTGCCCATTCGGCCGCCTCTGATGAAGACACATCGCCCTGAAGCCGCACCAGCAGAAGTCGCAGCTGCAGCAGTGTAGATGCCTACCGCGCAACCAGCATTGTGCATGTGCGGTTAGGGGTGTGCGCTTGTGAAGGTGGCAACGGGAGGCGCTGGTGACAGCCTGCACTTTGGCCCCCTGTCATCGCGATCAGGATTTAGGCTTAAATGTACCGAGAAGAAAGCTTGAAAGAAGACTTCCTGCGTCAAGATGGCCCCTGCCCGTTCTGCATCGGGCGCAGTTATGGTGGCGAGCACTTCTGCAACGAGGGCTCTTGGGGGCTTGTTTCGCACCATCAGTTGGTTCCTGACTTCTCCAGCAATGCAGGCAAGCCAGTTGCCTCCCTCGGCCGCCGCAATGCGCAGGAGAGTCCTCTGCTTTACAGATGAAAACGTGAGTATATCCAGCTCTCCCAAGCAGAAGGGGGTCTGGACGTGTGTTGCTTCGCCGCAGTTGAAATATGTCTTGAACTCCGGGGGGGCCCCTGGGCCCCATAAAGGCACCACCCCCGTGGCCTCTCGGCCATTGCTGCTCGCTGCCCACATTGCGGAGAAGAGAAGTTGGATCAGAAGTCGCATGCCACCCGAAGGGCACTGCAGGCGAATCTGGAAGCAGTGCAGAACACCAACAACAAATGGAGCATGCCGCGTATTCCCATACTTGCGCAGTCATTTAGAGCGCTCCCGCTATTACGACACAGCACGTTACGGTACTGAGAAGGCCGACTCGCGCGAAGCAGCTTTGCCCAGGCTTTTTTCCGCCATTGCCATCAAACAAGCATCAACTCCTCTAAGAGAGAGAAAAGGAAGCCTTGCGCCCAATTCCTTACCTTCAGCGCAGAAGACTCGACGTCCACAGAGACAGAGACAAATGCGCCGCTCACAGCTGCAGTACCGAGGGGCTGCACCAAACAGCATTCCACCACCCCCCGTCAAGCTCTACACCCCAAGCAGCTTTTCCAGGACCGTCACACTATTCAAACCCGCTAAAACATATCCAGAAGACCCCTTCAAGCCTTAAATTTCCCCCACAAGGCCCACAGGACGCCGTGTGGCCGCGCCTCGCAGTGCGCGGGTACAGTGCGGGGAGTCTGTTTCCACAGGTGGTTTTCCACTGTTTGCGGATTGGCACTTACGTCAAAAAGCATCTCGACAACGGTGTGTATAAAGAGGGAAAGGGCCACTAGGGACTTGATGCGTTCACTTCGCCGCCGCAGAGCCTTGCGGTTTTTCTTGCTCGTGCCGCTGCCCTTGCTGCTGCTGCTGCTCGTCCTGCTGCTGCTGCTGCTCGTCGACGTTGCAGGCCGGGAAGCCAAGCCTGGGAAGAGCCAGAAGGTTGCATATGCCTTAGGAACTCCTATGGGGTTCCTGGAGTCTATAAAAACCTCGCATACGGAGCTGCACGCCCCTTCTTTAGGTAAGGGGACTGCTTTGACAAGATGGTTTGCCGCTTCTTCTTGGGATGTCGTTGCACTATCTGTCGTTCCTGCCGCTGCTGTCGCTTCTTCTGGACGGTTCCGTGGGTGCCAAAGCGACGACGATCCGCTGCGCATGGGCAGAAAGGGGTCCTCCCCTGGAAGCGAGAGGCCGAGGCTTCTTGCAAGTCTCGAGACTTCATCAGGCGCTAGGGTTGTGAGGGCACTCCACCGATTCTTCCAGTGCTCTTCCAACGGCAGCACCGAAAATGGCAAACGAAGGAATGGGGCCAAGCGTGTGCAGAGGGGCGCTATAAGAGGACTCTCCAACTGAAAGCGTTTAGGGGCAGGCACAGTCAGACGTCGCGGATTTTTTTGGGTATGCTCGTCTTTGCATGCAGACATACATGCACCCATATTCATACCCCGTTCCAGACAAAGATGGGCAAACTGCTATGCGCTGCTGAACAAGAGCTAGGCAGTGCAAAAACTCAATGTGGCGTCGCAAATCTTGTAACATATATGCTTGGACCGGCTATGTGGGCTCTACGCGGGCATCTGCAGAAGCGTTTAGCGATTGCCCCCCCTCGCTAGATCCGCACAGACATACCACGAGGATCAGATTGCTGGGAGTTAAGGCGGAGAGGAACTGCACGAACTCCTCCCTGGGAACCTTTTGCACAAGCCAGTCCACTAGAAAGACACGACTGCCCGCTTTCCCTAGGAGGTTCCCCGACAAATAAATCGCTTCCTCCTGCGGTGTCAGATGCGGCATTTGCGGCCGCCTTCCCAAGCCGTCTAAAGCAAGGGGTGTCAGCGGCAAGGCGGCAGCATGCGCTTCCCCGTACGCTGCTTCAGCAGACAATCCAGAGAGGGAAGGAGCCGTCGCGTGTACCTGCCTCTTGTGCAGATGAAAGCCTATTTCCTCAGCCTCAAAACGACGCATCACCGCCGCCCAAGGTTCTTTTGAGGAAGCCAGATGCCTCCACAGCCTGCAACACGGAGCACATCAGGGTAGATGGACAGAGGGCAAGGAGCTCGCATAGCGCACAGCGCCACTCATTGAAGCAAAAACGAAGCCCTCACCCCAAAGACAGAGACAGTCCAAAGCCAAGCCAGCTGCGAGCAGCAGCTGTGCAAAACTCGGCGAGCCGGAGGCCGCAGCAGACAGCGGAGGTTTGCAGATGATCCACGCTTCGTAGAGCCGGAGGAGTAGTAGCCACTCCGCAAAGGGATAAGAGGACCCTTTAAATCCCCCATAAGGCCTTTCCTCCTTCCTTCTTCCCCTTCCCCTTCCATCCATCGTCCCCACGTACTGAATGAATGTAAAGAGTAGTTTGCCTGTGAGCTCAATAGTCGGGTGCTTGAGAGAGCCTCCAGAAACGCTCAAAGACACCCGCAGCTCAGCACTGCAAGCCGTGTACTCCATAGACACCTCCAAAGCCTCAGCCAATCCGGCAGCCCGGAGGGCCCCCAGACAGCTTCCGGGGCCCCCCATGCTGAAGAGATTCGCGGCTAGCCTGCAGCAGCAAAGACACCAGAACGAAAGAGGAACAACCGTTCACGAAGGAAGGGATTCAATGATACAGGGAAGCCTTGGGTTCCCTCGCGACAGGAGGCAGGAGCACCCCCGCAGCAGGGAAGACGCAGCAGCATCACAAGCAACGCACGCCAGGCAGGCCCTGAGAACACACCCAGCAGCAATTTGGAGAGAACAGTAAACAGCCAAGTTGAGAAGCCGACAGACAGGCGCGCTGGGCCCACCCCAAGAGCGAAAACATAGTCGCAGCACACAAACGCCAGGGAAGTCCGCTGGGAAAAAGCTTCGGGATTGACGTGCAGTGCCGCATGCCTACTCTATATCCTTGCACGGAGGCCTCCTGGGCCCCTCCGTTTCCATAACAAAGATGAACTCCACACTGTGTGAAAACCGACTGGAGGGCTGTATCAAGAGCAATTTTTCAAGGTCCTTAGGGCGTGCAACAGGCTGCAGGTGCCCCTCAGCTTCTCTTGCACCCGCCGATGCCGCTACGGTTGCACGCGTGAAGACATGAGGGCCCCCCCCCGCTTCCTCGTAGTCTAGAGGATTAGGACACGCTGAAGGCCTCCCAAAATCCCTGTCTGCTCCGGTGCGGCCCTTCTGCTTGCCTGCCCTGCTCGTGCCTGCGTCTGCAGATGCTGCATCTGCAGCGTGGGGTTGCCACTGAGGCGCGAAGGCGGGGGGCTGTGGATTCAGACTCTCTATCTCCGAAGCCCTGTTGTCGCTGCACCGAAAACGAGTCTGCAGCTTAAGATTGGGCTCTAAACTGCCCAGAGCTTGGTGCGCGAGCAGCAAGAGCTGCTCTGGATCTTGCGGTCCCACAAGGACCAGTGCAATCCCGTTGGGAACGTAGTAATGCCGCCTCCAGAGAAAAGCAGCTTCTCTAATATCGACGTCTGCCGCTAGGACGTCCACTCCGAGCTCCTCAACGTAAACAAGGCGGGGGGCTTTGAACCCGCCCAATGGGGAAGGGGATCGGGGCCAAAAGGGCCCCTTGTGAGGGGCCCCTCCGGCAACGCCTGTGGAACTCTGGTCCTGCTGCTGCTGCTCCTGGCGTAGGAGCGGCAAAGAGGTGGAGGCAAACGTAGCAACTCCTGCAGCGACAGATCCGCCAGCTGCGCTGCCAGCAGTAGACTGCTGACGGTGCTGGTCCTTCTGCAGCCTCCGCTTCCGCCTCTGCCATCTTCGCCACCCTTCCAAATCCCCAGAGCGCCACTGCGCAGAGCGAAGCGCGTGCAACAGCTCCAATCCCATGGCATAAAAGCAGTTCGCGCGGTGATTCGGATTCAACTGCGCATAAAACACATACACACACACACACATTTTCACTTACACACATGATGCACACATGCACCTACGTACACACATACACTTTCACACACACCTTTCACACATACTTACACACATACACTTTCACACACACTCATCCAAAGGCGCACACAATCAGACGGAACGCAGTGTAATACAGGACACCCCCCGTACGAAGTCGGCTGCACGCCACATGGATAGCAGCACCAATAGCGGCAACTGACCACATGGCTCTTGAGAACAGCATTCCGTCGACAGTAATGGTCCGCTGCACACTTCAATTGAAGAGATCCTTGAAGCTGCTTTAACTCCATGAGAGCCCCATCCAAATCATTTGAGCAAAGAGACTGCGGGGAGAGCGCTTCGCGAAGTCCTCCTAGGGCAGCGGCCAGCCGCTCAACAGGAATCTACTCGGAGCATACAAGCACGTACAAGCACACACATACACATGCATGCAAATACACATGCATACACACACATACACATATACATTTATATACATGCATACACACACACATATATACATATACATTCATATACATGTATACACACCCACACACATACACATATACGTACACATATGCATTCATATACATACATTCACATACATACACACACACACACACACACACACACACACACACACACACACACACACACACACACACACATTCGCACATACACTCACATACATACACATATACATTCACATACATACACACATACACAAGGGCACAAGAGAAATCCACGCGCTGCCCAAGATGTCCAGAAGCAAGCCTACACGGCAAAGGGGATTGAATGCCAAAGGATCAAAAACACAAGGCTCAACCACAGCTACGCCTAGGACACGGAAGAAGTAGTACCAGCCACAAAGTCATCATCAGCCATAGCCATACATAGGTGCAGGCACACACAAGCCTTCACAGCGCCAGCAAGGTTGCAAACGGCAAAATCGTATTTTGTGCATATGTGCCAAAGGGAGTCGGACGTGTGAATCAACACATTTCGATCTAAATATTAGCATACCTGAAATGCCAAGGAGCTCTCCAGCTCATTCACAGACAAATGCAGTGGATGAGGGCTTCCAAGAGCCTTGATGAGTGCCGCGAAGGATTCATAGCCCCCTTGTTGCTCCTGCTGCTGCTCTTTGGCAAAAATTCCTCCGATCCGTTCTCCTCGAAAGGTGCATTGCGCCACAAGGAAAGCGAGGCCGGGCAGATGGAGGGGCTCTTTACGGGAGCCGCCGATAAAGGATGCAGAAACCTGCACAAGTCCCCCCTCGAGCGACGAGCTGTCTTGCATTGCTAGAACCTCAAGCCCATTGGACAACCTGACATCCATCGGCAGCAGAGGGAACATGAGCGCGCACACGCACTGTAGCCGCGTGCAAGAAAGGTCTGCCTCCTGCCCTCTTGCGCCTGGGCAGAATAGCAAAGTGTTTTCGAAAGCTCAAAAGCGGTTCTTGCTGGCGATCGTGAGACAATTGCACGGATAGACTAGGACCGCTTGGAAAGAATACAGCGAGGAATTCATGCGTGCGCATGGCTCCTCAACGCGAGGGTGGTGCTACCCAACATCGCGCTACAGTGTAAGGCCTCTTTTGAGCCTGTTCTTGCGGACTGCACCTTACCACTGCTGCCACACACATATGAACATTTATATGAACACTGTGGCACACAGGCACAATGCACAGGCTCACGCATACATACGTGCGAAAAGAACACTTTTACCCGTCTCCGCAATCACCTCAAGTGGGAAATCGCGGGAGGCCTAGAAAGACACACAGTTGAATCCGTGTGCAACTTTCGGCCCTTCTTCGCCCTACTTGAGACGGCAAGAAAGAAATGAGCATCCAAGCACATCCACTCCATGCATACACCCATATACATACATTTGTATATATATGTCTACCCTCTACATGGACAAGTACCTCGCGAGGAGCTTTTTACGCGCGTCGATGGAGGGGCTCAGAAGTTCAAGGAGCTCGATGTCCTCTGGAAGCGCACTGGCTTCGCCACGTCCGCCGAGTTGCTGCCTTCCCTGCTCCTGCCTTCGCTCTTCATTGAAGGGCGTTGCTAAAGGTGGCGAGGTGGACTCTCTAGCTGCCTCCGCGAGCCTTACTAGGGCATCGCCTGTGTAGCGTCCGATGATGGCAGCGAGGCAGCAAACGGCTAGTAGCACGGCATTTCTGCTGACTCTCCTTTTGGGAGCTCCAAGGGCCGCGTTCCCAGGGCTCCCTCCAAAGGAGGAGGCAAGGATTGCCAGAGGCAACAGCAGAACCAGCAAAATCACCATCGCTGGAGGCGCTGCTGCTGCAGGTGGGTGGCTGGGGGGGCTCTCACTACACACAGCAGTTCGAAACGTGTAGCGCCCTCATGAGCTCGGACCAGGAGAGAAACATGCATGTGTGCGGCGATTGGGGTGTGTTCGCAGCTCCGGCATAGCCGGGCCGCAACCCCCAGGAGCTCTTTGTGCGCCTCACTGTGCGTAGATTTGGCGAAAATACCAGTGGTCTCTTACTGCGGAAAGAAGGCCCTGTGTAGCACGCATGCGCCACCCCCGGCACAGTGTGCGCAAGCTTCCAGCCAGAGCCTTCAGGATTGCATGCAGAAACAGTCTAATTGGGAGGGCACCTGGGGGTTACGGATGGGGCCCTGGGGTTAAAGTGGGTAAGGCTCTAAAGGTTGTAGTGAATGGCAAGGCACGCAGGTCTCCGGCCAAGTACACAGCACAGAAAAAGCATGAAGTTCTAGAAAATACTGTCTAACTTGGTGAACAAGTTCTATTGCTCCAAGAGTCAGCCGTAGCGGCCGCTGCTGCAGCTGCTGAACGGCCCCAAGTGTCTGCAGGTCCGCAGTAGCGGCGCATGCGTTCCTCGCCCTTCATACTTCGGCAGATTAAAGAGTAGCAAAATTTCCGAGGAGTCTTCATGGGGATAGTCATATATTTTTGGGTCTCAGCAGAGCCACGTGCGTCGACATGCGGTGCATATGCACCCACTGCTGAGCAGTCGCTGACCCGGGTAAAAAATGCTACCCCTGCAAGAGCTCCTTCTGATGCGTTTAGGGGCATTCCTGAAGAGCATGTAGCTGCAGATTTTTGTAAGGACTCTCTTGGCGGCTAATCCACGGGGTTCCTATGGGGTGAGGCTCCCCGCATGGTTAACACACCTGGGTATCAATTCTCAATGCGCATACAATAGCTAGGGACTACCTGAAGGGAGTGAGCCGCGCATAGCCACAAAAGCTGGGTCACAATATGCGCCAGACAGTAGCCTCTGCCTCCACAGCACCGCAGACACCGCAAGTTCTTGGTACTTGCGGTGCTAAGTGAACTGCCTGGTGGAGGCTTTCGCCACCGAGGCCAACCCACCAAGCCTTTCCGTGTCAGTGAAGTGATATCCCTGGAGAGTCTGGATTTCGGTGTAGTGCTTGTGTGGGGTGGTGCAAACAAGACAGGGGCGCATGAGTACTAGAGTGCAGGGTTTCGCCCACGAGACAGGCGCTCCACAGATTAGGGATAAGCAACCAGAACAGGCTGGGGAGGGGAAAGAAGGAGGGGTAGATATGTGAATAGATAAGCATAATAATTATGTAGAAGACTAAGTTAACAATACACACTGTCTACTACAGCAATATTCGACTAGCAAAGTAAAGAACTGGCTCATTGATGTGGGGTGGTATGTCTTCTTTACTGCAGAGTAGTCTTAGCTCGATGTATGAGGACACGATGTTGTGTGCGTGTTAACCGAATGCTATACGCAGCTAGCTCTGGATGATCGGTGTGCTTGGACGGTATCGACGTGAGCACCCCACTAGCGTATGTCCCCTGAAGTCGGGAGCTCATAGGAGCGCGGGCAGAAAAAAGCAGGGGTTCTTTTGGAAGCACTCAGTAGCCTTCGATAAGATTTGCATCGAGTCGAAGGCAAACTGTGTCCCTTAAGATACCTTACACTGAGCACTGCATAAGTGGCCGAGTCCTCAACACTTTCCTCACTTCTAAGTACCTGCCCTCGTGTCCCGTATTAGTCCATCGGGACGAAATGCACAAAGGACAATAAAGGAGTTCCCTTCTTATTACTACTTCCATGGCAGGCTTAAATCAAAATCAGGGGAAGCTAGGACAGCAAGTTGTGCACGTACCAGTAGAGAGAAATAGACGGAGAGAGAGAGATGTAAACTAGCCAACAATGAAAGCAAGACCAGACCAGCACAACCACTGCGATGCTGGCACGCTGTTGTCGGAGTGCTGAAGTGTGTGAGCTTTCTGCTATAAGAAAGCACACAAACAGGCAACGAATCCGACAGCTGCTCTTCTGTCGACAACCGAGGTGGGCCCTCCCCACTCCACTTCAACAATAATTCCCGTTTAATGTATTGTTAGCGCTCAATAGTCCTGAAATCCAGTATATCTAGCATCCCTGTGCGTTCTTTGTCTCCACAAGGATCACTTGCCCTCACGACAAAGTTTGCAAACAATTCTGGGAGCTTTGAAATTTTAAGCCAGTACTGATATTTCTATGACACCAACTTCTAGAGGAATCCGTCGAGTAAGAAAAAGTAGATCTCTGAGTAATTCTTCTATACTCATAGCCACCTTTTTATGACCTTTTTCGTCTGGCGATTTCTGGTTCACCCAGTAAAGTCTACTGATCCACCAGAACCAAATCTGCACACTCGATACACACAACTGACTGCAGCTCGTCATAGTTCTATGCATATGTCTCTCAAGCTTTGGGCATACATTCACGTTCACTAGACAGCTGCTTGCTCCATCCATCCATTGGGAAAAATGATGATTGATTCTGGATTACCTGGTCCAGGCCCGGATAAAACGGCTTATGCTGGTGGGGAGCAGCGGGTTGACGTTCTAAAATCATGAAAGCACAAGGCAAAAAGTCAAGCCAAAAAATTGGATTGTGTGAGCATAGAGTCACAAATGCTTTAAATGAATGCGGTTGGTGCGTAGTTGTTTGTCTATCTGCCCCAGATTGGTTCGCATTGGCCACATTCGCGTTAGTGTGCAGGCGGGTCAAAATGCACGCCAAAACGCACTAGCCACCTTGGATTCCCTGTCCGTAACGATTCTACTGGGCTATATTTTAAAGGTTTTCAGCATGATTTATGAATAATTAAGCAAATTCGTAAGCCGTGACAGAGCAGGAGCGAAGGATCAAATAGGCACGTTTGCTGAGTGCCCGGACAGCGACCTAGGTGCTCTCCTAACCGACAGTTAACCAGTGAATTCCATAGTCAGGTCTGCTCAAGTGTTTCTGGTAACCGAGGGCTTTGGGAAGGCAGGGTCTGCGGGAAGTACACGGCCTCAACTGCTGACGATCTGGCCATGACAGTGCGTACTCCTGTGCTGCTGGACACATATCAGGCTACCAAAAAGACTGTGAGAGCCCTTTCACTGTAGTGGAAATCCTCAAAGGACTTTCTACACAGCGGAGCGAAAGGGATGTTTGAGCATAAGATTCCTCGCTTTGTCTTCAACCATAGCAGGCCATCCTCACCGTGGTAGTGCTCTACCTTTTTAGCCATTCTGGATCTTGGCAATAGTATACGATCTGCGGAGGACAAGTGTATGACTCAAACACTTTCGATAGAAACAGTGAATCATCACGGACAAAAGCGGTTTCCCAGCACAATATTGAGTCACTGAGGCGTTGTAGGAACGCGTCGGCAACCACGCTGGTCACACCTTTAATATGTGCTTTACTGCAAAGTCGTACTGCAGGAGGCACTCACGCCGGTGAACAGCACTAAGACCATCCACGTCGTGGAAAATCTTTGTAAGGTACATTAAATGCTGGTGGCCGTTCTGGACAGTAAAATGACCCCCAAATAAGTGATGCCAATATTTTTAATTCCCCATCATATCACATGGTATTTTCGTTTCCCGCACTGGATAACGGTGCTCGGTTTGGGCGTAGCGAAGAGAGTAGTAGGCCATAATTTGTTGCATAAGAGAGGCTGTGCCCTGTTTGTAGAGAATGGCCTGCACTGCTACGTCATGGACGTTGGGTATTGCAAGGAAATGATGCTTATGATTGTGCGTTGCGAGTAATGAAGGAGCTGTAAGGTCAATAAGCATCTCTGCTGCAACAGCCTCCTCTCTCCAGGTCATTTGATTGCGCTTTTTCATGTAGATCGGCACACGGAGCAAAGAACCGAAAAACAGGAAAGGAATATTCATAAAAGGAAGCAAGCCCATTAAACCTCAATGTCCTTAGGGGTGAGTAAAGGTGACGACTGCGCTTTCAATGCTTCAAAAGTTGCCGGATTATGGCTAAAGTCTGACAGTCAAATCACAAAATGCCCAAACTACATGCGATCTCACATAAAAACCCTAACACTTGCGTGCCTTTACGTATCATTGCTCAGCCCCCAGCAGCTGAAGTAAATGCCATTGGTGCTGTACTGCACTTGAACAATTCGGATAAATACAAAAAACTTCTTTAATGTAGAAAGGTATTCGCTGCCACATGAACGTCTATGAACACCCCGATTACCAAGCCTTTGCAGTTTAGCTGAGATTAACGAGTCCAAGCGGAATACAGGCAGAGGTAGCTTGGAGTGCGAGTGTAAAGCGCGGTTTTTGTGCCTGGCATCGGCGCAAGTGGGGATTTGTGCGAAGGCGCCTGTAAAGCCCAATGTCCAGTGTAATTTGTCAAGTATCTCACTAGCATGTGAGCAGGCAGACTGCATTTCTGTGCCGTCTCCCCCAATAACGCCGAATACTCTGCTTCCGCTGAACCCAGTTCAGTTGTTCAAGTGCTTTAGTGCTTTGCCTGCGCTTGCACTTCAGACTAGTATGACTCTGTTATTTGCAATAGGAATGGGTGGGCTGCTGGAAGGCCGTCTGTGGCTGCTTAAATACGCAAGTTCTATCTGGCTTCTTTTCTAATTCACCTGAGAGTGGAGACTGGGGCTGCTTGGTACAGTATCGATATTTCTAAATTCCGACGCTGCTCTACCTTTCTATCCAACCACTGAGGTATTGCGCTTATTCACTCCTAGAACTCGTGTAGCCAATCGTTTATGGAAGATCCTTGGGTCTGTAGTGTAACTGCTGAATCACTGCCCTTCCTGCCCTCACCTGACATGACAGTGCAAGTTAAACTTAGATAAATAAACTGGAAAAACAGATGTTCTGCTTTATGGCCTCTAAGAATCATAGTTTCGTATTTCTTGGCATACCAGTCTGTCTATAGTTTGCCCTGATGGTCCCTTCCTAGTGTTTTCCAAAGTTTGCTGCTGAGCTGAAATCGTTATAAGCTGATGAGTCGTGCCTCGCGTGAAGGCCTGAGCTAAAGTGATACCTACAGGCAGACGAACTCTTCGGCGTGAATAGAGCCGCCATTGGAGTGCGTTGCTTTCTAATACGCATGTCGCAAGAAGCACTCCTTGTTCGATATCTTATGGCACAAAGCGAGGCACATCGCCAACCGGAGGATTTGCCCATTCCTATGGCCCCGGTACTATTCTGGTTTGTGCAACCTCGTGTACGCATGAATGAACTTTTAACATGCCGATAAATCTTGCCCTCCTAGAAGCTGCGGGGTTACCGCATGGATATCAATTTGCAGGCTGGCCTCTGCGGCCCAGCAGAGGTGCCAGAGTGAGCTTCCATCTCCAGAAGCGTTTTAAAGCTCAACAGCTGCAAAAACCTAAATTATTGAACTCCCAAAGAATTGGGTGGAGACCAAAACTGCCGTAGCGAAACGTGACATCCCACTGAGCATACAGCCTGTGGATGAGAGGGGGATAGCTGCATGGAGCCACGTGGTGCTACCACCATAACGTTCCATCCAAGGTCCTGGTGGAAGGGTAATTGCCTATACACTCAACACAAATCAAGTAGAATGTTACAGAGAACTTTTCAAAAACTCACGCCTTCCACTGCTCGTGTCCCTAAGATGCATCGGCATGAGGGAAGAGGGGCGGCTAGGGTCAGCGCATCTGAAGCGTCTACGCGTTTAGAGCGGACATTCAAAGCGGGTGCACATAGCAGCTCGCGCATACGCACACAGCATTGAATCTTGCCGCAGCAAGCTATTATGACTATGCAATGGATCGAAAATACCAGTCGCCAAGGCAACTGGTCATTCCTTCACTTGTTTCATATAAACATAATAAGTTTAGCCGAAAGTTCTGAAAGGTGGCTTGGCCCGCTACACCGTTTATACTCACAGTACATGGGCCATATTTGCCCCGCGGCCAAAACTAGACAAGAGCAGGAAAACGCAGTCAGTCCATGACTGTTCTGGATCAAATATGAATAGTCTAGTGGAAAGTGCTTACATGTAGCGTTTGGCCTGCTGCCGAAAGGTGGAGACGGAGTAAAGAATGGGCTCTTGAAGTTAGATGAAGAAACAAAAATGCCTTCTGCATTGCAGAAGGGACTCCTGATGAATCAGAGCCTGACAGGTATAGAGGATAAGGGAGATTCAGGGAGGAATGCAAAGAGAGGGGCAGGTAATTGCGGTTTGCAAATACATGCAGTTCTAGATGCTTTGTGCAGCGGCAGCGGCAGCAGCGGTTAAAGCCGCCTTGGGAGGCTTTAAGGATTCTCTGCTCCGCATTGATAATAGAGATTTGCAGGGGATGGGGGGATGATGATCGCGGAGGAGTGCCTACTTGAAAAGGGCCTATCCCACCAACCCCACCACTAAGGGGCCAGTGCCGTCGTACATGGGGCCCCCCTGCCCGGGCTAACGGGGGCCCTGGGGGAATCCCTTTCTGCGAACCCTTTAGCGATTGCCTCTTCTTGTTTAGTTCCAATGTTCAATAGTCAAGTTCATGGGCTGTAGAGCCTCACCGGCTTCCACTGCTGCCCTGCAAGAGATCCTGCGTCCTCCCCCTCCCCCCCGAAGACCCCTCCGCACTCCCTGTGAAAGCGCTTTGCTGTGGAGCTTCGCGTTAGGCGCGTGAGCAACAAATTGCTTTGCCGCCGTCCAGCTGTCCTTCCAGCGGCCCCACAGCGGCCCATCCTGTGTTGTCAACGGCTAAGTCTCCAAGACGCCTACGACTATCAGCACCTCAGGAAACAAGGGCAGCGGAAACAGGGCGCACAGCAGCAAGAAGAGCCAATATTTTCCTACACAGTGTGCACAATAGCTGTGCAGTGTCTTTTTGCTGCCCTCGTTGCGGCAGCATCAGCACTAGCAACGTCGGCACCAGTTTGTTGGACGGTGATTGCTGCGTGCTGCTCTGCTGCTGGCTACGAGCTTGGTGCTTAGGAGCTGCTTAGAGGGTTCTTTCCTGCTGATGCTGCTGCTGCCCGCTCAGCAGAATCAGCTGCCGCACCGCGAAGCGGATACTGGGAGCAGCAACACCGGCAGCAGCAGCGCAGCAACACCAGCGACTTCGGCAGGAGTTATTGCTGCTGATAAGGAGGCGACTGCATCACAGAGTCGTGCTGTTTCTGCTCCCGAACCACAGCAGATCCGCCCATCGTCACATCCGCAGCAGCACTTGCGCTTGATTGGCAAGGGTTTGGCTTCTCTATCAGACGCGCTCCTGTGCCTTCCGCAGGGGGCCTCTCTGAGTTGTCTTCGAACCTTAACACTCCACGCGAACTCGCTTGTTTCCCTTGATGTGCGCCGCTGCAAGAAACCCCTTCGCGCCTTAAACGCCCCTTTCTTTTGACCGTTGCTGCGCTGCAAAAAAGTCTTGATAGACCTGCAGAGGGGCTGCAGCCAGCAGCACTGCCGCAACTGCTGCAGCTCAACCTGCCGGGTCCGCGGCAAAACGCGTTGCTGCATCCGTTGCATTCACACAGGACGCCTCTTACGGTGATGTGCTCGCAGTGCGTGTTGCTGCCTTGGATGCAGGGAGTGAGCGCCCTACCGCATCTTGAAGAGCTTCGCGTCTCCTCCAACTTGCTGCAGCGTCTGGGAGATCTTCGAGCTTTGAGAAGGCTCCGACTCCTTGACGTGGCTTCGAACAGAGTATGGCGTGAAGCGTTTGCATCGAATCCACGCAAAGCTCACAAGCAGGGAAGCCGTCGCAAGGGTCGCTCGGCAGCACAGCGGTCCACACCCACGGCCACCCCCGCGAATGCCGCAGCAACAGCAACAGCAACGGCGCCTTTACAGTCACTACTTTTGCTGCGTTTCGCGCATATGTGCCTCAGCTGCAGTCCGTCGAGGGGCTTAGTGGCTTGTGCAGTCTCCGCTGCCTCCGCGCAGAGCTCAATCAAATCACCTGCCTCGCCAGTCTACAGCAGGTGAGCAGGGGGTTTCAGGGCCCCTTTCTCTGTCAGGCTCGAGCCGGCATAAAAAAGCGCTGCTGCACTCACCACAGAAGACGACGCCTCCGATGCATCTTCTGACTTCGAATAGAGGCGGCGTTCCGCTTTGCTTGCAGCTGTGGGGTCCAGAATACCAGCTGGAGACGCTAGACTTGAGAGAGAACCGTCTAACAGACTTCCGGCAGCTCCTCTTCTTGGGGGGGCTAGCGCGCCTAAAGAGCTTGGCGCTTCAACACAAAGAAGGCAAGATGTCTTTTCCCTAAAGTCTTGACCTCTATAAGTCAGCGGGGGTGGATCTCCCTTAAAGGCCTCCTATCTCTTCTGTTGCGGCCCCGTCGTGAGTGTTGCTGCAGCTGCACTGCACCAGCAACAAGAACTGCGGAAGGAGCAGCAGAATCACGCGCTCAGTGAGGACGGCGCGCTACTCGCCTTTTCACCTCCGCCCATTAGCAGCAAAAGCACTGACAGCCACAGCAACGGCAACCTCATATGCCAGGAAAAGGCCTACCGCCAATGCGTGCTGCTGTGCGCACCGCTGTTGGAAGAGCTGGATGGCATCGCAGTCACTCCAGAAGAGCGAGCAGCAGCTTCTGCCTATGGCAGGAGCACCAGTGGCGGCCTTCTTGCGCAGCAGAACGAACTAGACTTACTTTGGCGAGAGCTAAAGCCAGCGCCACCTGTTCGGGTATGCAGCACTTCACTTCCAACCCCTCCTTTGAAGGCTCATTCCATGCCTCCTTCCTGCATGGACTGAGGAAGAGGGGCCACTCCCTGATCATCCAGAACCTTTGCGGGTGCTGCCGCTCTATGTGGTACTGCTGCTGTTGCTGCCTGCATGTAATCGCTTCCTGTGCCGCTGTTGCTCTTCTTGATGCAGCGAATTCCTACAGTCAGCTCTTGCGGGCCGCGTGCGGCAGCAAGGCGAGCACGAGGAGCAGATCTGGCAACAGCAGCAACAGCTGAAGCAACAGCAACAACAACGTTGACAAAGGCAGCAGCAGCGCCAAAGGCAGCAGCGGAAGCAATAGCAACAACAAAATTGACAAAGGCTGCAGCCACACTAACAGCAACAGCAGCACCAAAGGCAGCAGCAGCACCAACGGCAACAGCAGCGACAACCCGTGATGTAGCGATTTTCGTAGAGGCAAGGTCGACAGCCACAAGACCGGCACATGAAAGAGCGCTAGCTGAAGAGACAAAGCTTGCAGCAGGTGTTGCAGCAGCAACAGCGAGAACAGCAAGCGCAAAGGCCAAACCTGCAGCACTCACAGCACGCGAAGCTTCAGGAGAGTCTTTGCCTGGCCATAGCACCACATTGGAAGTAACGGGGCGTCGTGTCTCCTCGACGGCTGCTGCTTCTGCTGTTGGCGAAGCTGTTGCATCCGGAGGAGAAGCTGCTCTGGAGAGCACAGAGACGCTGCTGCAGTTGATGCTGCAGCGGCTTTCTGGGGAATCGCATGCAGCGCTGCATCAGCTGACAGGAGCTCAGTTGCTCCAGTGTCTTGCTGTGCAACCGCCTGCGCATGCACCCTCTGCGGATGCCAGTCCTCCCGCAGAAGCAGCGGCTGGAGGCTCAGCAGCAGCCTCCACGACCGTTGACTCAATTGGCAAGCAAGAGGGCACTGCATCTGCATCGACACACGGAGCAGCAGCAGCATCAGCAGTTGCAGAGGTAGCAGGCGGCGTCAGTGCGAGAAAAGAGTCTGGGGTCCCCTCTGAAGCCGCTCAATCGGGGCCTAGTTGCGCGTGGCCTCAAAAGTGTAGTACACTCAACGGTAGCTGCAGCCGAAACTGCAGCGACAGCAATGCGAACACTATGAGCAACAGCGGCAACAGCTGCATGTGCTCGAGTAGCACTGCTGGAGACGCTCTAGAAGTTGCGCGACTCGCGTTGCAACTACTGCAGCAGCAGGCACCCCAGCAGCAACCGCCTCTGCAGCAGCAGCAGAAGCCCATGGCGGCTGGTAGCACTGCTGCTGAAGAGGGTGTGGGAAAGTCGGAACTGGATGCGGCTGCAGAATTAGCAGCGCTCGGAGCAGCATCGTCAGCGGCTGCTCCGGTACACGTGAAAATGCTGGATGCCAATTTTTTGCACGAAGGACCCCAAGAGAGTCAGCAGCGAGAGCAGCACCAGCAGGAAAGTCAGCCGCAAGAGCAGCGCCAGCAGGAGACTCAGCAGCAAGAAGCCCTTCAGCACCTTAAACGCCAGCTGGCTGCCTACACGGATGAGGTCGAGGAGCTGCGGCAGTTGCTGCAGCGGCATCAGAGGCAGCAGCACGAGCAGCGGCAACAGCAAGAGGAGGAGCAAGCAGCAGCAGCAGCATTGAGGGAGCACCAAGAACAGCTCGTGCAGCAGCTGCAGCAGCTGCAGGAAGAGAGGGATGAGGCTTGGAGCCGTGTGCAGCGGCTGCAGGAAGAAACAGTGCTGCAACAGGATGAGCTCGTTGCAGCAAACCGGCAGCAGCTTCTGTTGCGAGAGCGCCATGACCGAAGAGCAAAGGAGCAGCAGCAGCAGCAGCAGCAGGACCTGCAACAGCAGCGCAGCAGACACCAGCAGCAGCTGCAGCAGCTAGAGGATGCATTTCGTCAGTCGATGGAAGAAATAAAAGAGGCAGCAAGGCGACAGCAGGAAAGCCTGCAGCAGCAGCTGCAGCGTGCCGAGCAGAAAATGCAGCAGCAGCAACAACACTTACAGCAGCAAGCAGAGCAGCAGCAGCAAGCACTACGGCAGGCCAAACGCAAGAACGAGGAGCTTAGGAGAGCTATGCATGTTGCAGCAGAACAGGAGAAGCAGTTAAAGGCGTCTGTGCATCGGATCAGCTGCAAGCTGGAGCGCGCGTTGGAGGAATCTCGAATGCTGCAGAAAGACAAGCAGCAGCTTCAGGAGGCCGTTGCGGCAGCGGAAGCCACGCATACGCAGCAGCAGCAGCAGCAGCAGCACCTGTTGCAACGCATCGCCAGGCTTCAGCAAGAGCTCGATGAAGTCCAAAGTATATGGGCACCACGAGAACAGTTACGCGAGCTGCGGTGCGAACGTGACCTGCTGCAGCAGCAGCTACAACAACGGCAGCTACAGTTGCAGCAGCTGCAGCAGCAGCAGCAGCAATTGCACGTGCTGCCACCCGCAGCTGAGCTCCAGTCCCTGAAAGCTGCTGTTGCAGCAGCAACTGCAGCACAACAGGCAGCAGAAGCCCGTGCCAAAGAAACACAGCAGACAGCAGATGTGCATGCGCGAGTGCTGCAGCAGCAGGAGGAGAAGTTGCAGCAACAACAGCTTGCGCTGCTGCAGAAGGAAGAGCTGTTGCAGGATGCCAACGCCTCTGCCAGGCGCCGCGAGAAGGAACTCGACAGGAAGCTGCAAGAATATGCAGATCGGTTCGTCGAAGCAACGCTAGAGAGACCTTAAGCATCAAAGTCTAGACCGTAAAACACAGAATTCGCACATTCCGCAGAAAGGGTCCCTGGAATGAGCAGGGGCATTTTCGGCTGCTGCTGCCGGCTGTGTGTTCAGAAGAAATTTTCCGCTTCATTGCTTGCGTTTGCCATTAATTTGTCGGTTGATTGTGTGTCAGAGCCCGCGAGTGGCAGCAGCGGTACCGTGAAGAGGTTGAGGGTGCCGTGGAGGCCGCAGCGGCAGCAGAGCGGCAGCAGCAGGAAGAAAGGAAGCGCTGGCAGCAGCAGCAGCAGCAGCAGCAGATACAACTGCAGCAGAAGGACGAGGCCTTGGATTTTGCACAGCGCGAGTTGCAGCAGCTGATGCAAGCCGTGCAGGAGCAGCAGCAGCACCAACAGCAGCAGGCTGAGCAGCAGCAGGCGCTTCGCAAGTTACAGCAACAGCTGGAGGAGGAACGCGAGCAGCACGAAAAGCAAAAGCGGCAGCAGAAGCAGGTTCTAGAACGGCAAGCGCAAAAGCTAGCTACGGTGTCAGAGCAGCTGCGTGTCAGTAAGCAGCAAGCCCGGGAGCGAGACTTGGAGGTTCGCGTGTTGCTGCAGCACTGGGAAAAGAAGAAAGCGAATGCCGCTGAAACAGCCAAACGCGTCAACGCGCTGCTCAGAAAACTTCACTTAGACTACGGAGACCAGGAACCGTGACAATTCATCCTTGCTAGCTAGTGAGTTAGCAGACTGCATGCAGCATAAGGGCCACGAAGCTGCAGTCGAGACTCCGGCTTTAGGCGATCTAGTTGCGTGAACACAGGAGGCCATGCAGAGCGAGTGAGAGGCAGCTGGCCTTCCACCGCTGGGTTGTGCTGAGAAGATGACTGCAAAAACTGGCTAGCCAGGGCGTCACTTCCTAGCTGTCTCTTGCTTCTAGAACAGCAGCAGCTACATATCCTGAGCTTTGCAATGAGAGGACTGTTTTGTGTGGGCTGCGCCTTGGCGCCCCTGCCAAAGGCTCTAGCAGGCTCTAGCCTGCTGCTGCAGGCTCAAAGGCCACTGCCTGCGAATATGTAGCTCTAGACTTGGCTAGACAGGGACAGAGCACCCAATGTTCTATAGATGTAGCGACCGTCCCTCAGGCAGCGGGCTAATGCAAACTGATTTCCTTCACTCTGGTCTGGGTGGCGCATGCTTTGCTTGTAATATGTGGTATTTGGATCCTACGAATCCAGCCGCCCTAAGAAGAGGATGGTGACGCTCTACGTCCCTCTCACAGTTTCGTAGCTACCAGAGACAAGCAGCACACCCGCCCACCAGCAGCATCCCCCGAAGCAGCAGCAGTCTGCGGCAGCAACCGCAGGAGCACGAGCAAGGTGGAGCGTTGTGAAATTTACCCCCGCACGAAGAAGCACAACGCTTCATTGCAGGCCTTTATGTCTCCGATATCCCAAACCCTTCATTTCTGGTGGCAACAGCAGTACTAGCACGCACTCGCTGCAGGTGCAAACACAGTTACGGCTGCACCTGCAACAACAGTGGTGTCGGGAGCTAGCTACTGTTGAATGTGGGCAAAGTTTTGATGTCCCGTAGCCTTTGCATGCGCCCGCATAGCCTCGTTGTCTTTTGATAGTTCACCGCACACGAGGCATCTCGCAAGCATCCCGCCTGCCCGAACATAGCCCTGTTGCTGCTGCACCACGTGTCCTACGGCTGAGGCGGCGGCTGCTGCAGCTGCATCCTCTGGAGAAAATACCGTCAGCATGTCGGCAGGGGAGGACTGCGAAGGCCTCTGAAGCGCCCCTGAAGTGCCATCTCTGCCCTGAGAAGCGACAACAACTAGGGGATCGTAGTGGATACCATCGTACAAAAGATAGCTCCTCCTAGTCGTGTACTTCTCTCCGTACAGATCGAGTCTGCACGTTTCTGCATCGACGACTGCAATCTGCTGCCGCAGCTGTTCAGCTAGGACCGCCAGTTCCACGTAGCCTCCCCATGTGCGGCTGTTTCTCAGACGAGACACATAGTCCTGAGGCTGCATCTCAAGAACAACCTCGGAGAACGTATCCGGGTTCTTCAGGATTCCTAGGGCAGCCACATCTCGCAGCTGCTGCGAAGAGACTGAAGGCACTGCAACCACTGCTATGGAGGCAAAGAGACAACTGTCGTCAGCTGGAACGGGCAGCCGCACAAATGTGTATCCCCCGGGAGGGTAGGGTGAGACGGCAGGCCGAGGCGCCGAAGCGACGGCAGCAGCCGAAGCCTCAAGGCACTCAAGCAATGCACCAGATACGCCTGCAGGAAGCTCGCACGAAGCGGACGGCGGCTCCGTCTGCTGTTGTTGAATCCCGAAGTCTCGAAGTGTAGGGGCGGCGGGGGCCGATGTGGGTGCTTCTGGGGAGACTGCCTTTGAAGATGCACAGGAGCCACTGCTAGTGGAGTTGCCGCCAACCCTGCCATTGTTCAGACTACCGATCGCGTTGGGCTTTGTTGTTTCGACTAAGATGAGCTGCCCGTTACTGCAGCCTAAGTCAGACAGTGGCCGCTGACCCTGCTCTGTTGGGATCGACTTTGGAGGGAAGCCCCAGCGCAGCAGCTGCTGCTGAGGATGCAGCTGTGTAGCTTGCTGTACATGGTGTTGCAGCTCCTCAACAGTTGCTCCGGCTGGCAGCCGCAGCAAGTGCCGCTCCCCATTGAAACGAATCGCCAAATCCATTCTCTGTTGGCTTCCCCAAAGGCCCCCCGCTGATGTTGCTACCAGGGATCAGGATGTGTCCTGCAGTCAGAGCCGTGGTGGAGGCTACCAGAATCGCCCTGGAGATCCTTCGAGAAGTCGTACGGCTCGAATCCCTCTGCTGCGAGTGTCGCCACAGCAGCAGATCCTGATCCTCCGAAGTTAGGTGTGGTTAGGTTCTTGGTGCAGACACCGCATAAGCAGTGAAGCATTCGGGGTACGAAGATGGCGTGGCGGTTTGTTCGTAGCGCTGTGGTGCGTGGCCAACTTGAGGTGCGTAGGCAGCCGCAGCGCCGACAGTCGGTTCGGGGGCTAACAGACTGGAGGTACTGGCGACGCGTTAGAAGGAGACAAGAGAAAGGACACGTGTGTAAAAGAACATGCAGGAAGAAGTAAAGGGCCTAAATGCATCGCCGCTGCACCCCAGAACAGCAGCAGCAGCCTGTCCTGTTGCAGTATACGTTTACCCGAGGTGGGGCCGCACTAGACAGGCAGCAGTAATATTTCCCCGACAGCACGTGCTCATGTTTTGTCTCAAATAAAAAGGCTGACGAGCGCGCGCTCCTCACATACATGTATCTATGCCCTTAGGTGCTTTAGCTGCAGATGTGAAATGGGCTCTACACCCCAGCAAGAGCCAACGGTGATTTAGGGGCGTAGGTTCTCCCCACTTCGCCTCCCTTTATTGACAAATATCCCATTATTGCGTTTCATATTAGCTACAGCTTGACCAATTTGATGTTATTTCTTGCGGGAGTCCTTCTCCGGTCTCACCGGTTACCAGGTCACTGAGTACAGAGCGACGGTTTCGGGCGTTAGGGGTTGCTGCCTTGTCAGTGGGAGACCAGTGGCTGACTCTGAAGAAAAGTGACGTGAGGCGGCATGAACGCGCCTCAGATCGCTTGGTTTATCTTTCCCAGCATCTGAATGACGCAGCCAAATGCGCCTACGATAGCAGAGAAACGGCAATTCGAGAGGGGCAGCAAGGGGATACAAAGAAATAAATGTATAGCAAGGGGTGTAGAGACAGAGGAAGGGAAAGCATCTAAGCTGTGACACCAGACGAGCTTCACAGGCTGCTACAGAGTCTTCTTGAACCACCGACATTTCAGAAACAGAAGCGAAGAAGGTATCCCACCATTTAAAGCATTTTCTGCTATCGTTACTCCCCCAAAAGTCATTTCTGCCCCTGCTGTCTCCCCACTTTACAGCCGGTACTGTAAAACTCGCGCACGCATAGTACAGGGCTCTGCAGTGTCAAAAGGGTCCCCCCATAGATACGAGGCTAGGGAGGTCCATAGGAGTCTGGCGTAATACCGACTTTCCTGTTCCAGACTCCTTCCCCGTCCTGTCAACCTCAGTCGTGCGTATAGCTCCACGAGCAGCCCAAATGTCTGAGGATTTGCACGGTCACCCGCACAGTGGGCCCCCGGATAGGACACCTGCCGTGCACGTGATGGGCATGGATGCATCGGAGGATGTGCTGGAGGCAGCAGTTGAGGCGGCGCGACGGGGGTACGGGTCACTTCTGAAGAATGAGATCAGACTGTGGCAACAGCTTGCGCTGGTTATAAAGGAAGCCATGGAGAAGAAGTGCTCTGGGGCGTGGCATGTTGTTGTGGGGAGGCATTTTGGGGCATTTATTACGCACCAAGTCAAATGCATGGTATATCTGCACGTAGGACAAGTAGACGTCCTTGTGTTTAGGCACGGATAGCGATAAGCTCAACTTTGTGCCTAGCTACTATTCCTCCTGGCAAACTAGTTACCCAAATTCTTCGCTAGCAACCTGGGGCCTCGCTACGGATAGGAAGGATGAATATAGAGAATCCGTGGTGGTACGACTTGTTTCTTCGGCAGACTCAGCACTCCGAGCACAGTGCTGTAGCTAACAGAATAGGGGTTCTGAGCGCCGAAAGAGCTTCCTTTTGCAGGGTATGCAGCTAACGGCCTCTGGAGGTGCCGTTGTACATAGTGTCTCTGTCTGACTGTAAACTATACTAGGAGCTGCATTTGCACTTAAAGGACTGTCTGATGCCTTAAGCTGGGAAACTGGGAGCGCGAAAATTCCTACCTGCCCGTGCATGCGGGCCACTCCAGCGGAGTAGGCACCCCGGGGGCCTCAGATACCTTGGGGTTCCAGCAGTACATCTTAGATTTCTCCCGCAGTGTGCTACCCTCAAGAGGCAGCAAGCAGCAACAGCAGCTCTGCACACATAAGCTTCCCTTGCAGTTTTACGAACTTCCCCTTTAGGTGTCTGCTACTAAAAAAGAAGTGTAGGCCTATTCTTTGCAGTTTCCCCTCGAAGAAACTGACAATTCCCAGAAACGCCAGGAGTCTATACACTCCAGAAAAGGTACAGCAGACCCTTGAGGTACTGCACGATCTCCATCTGCCCTGCAGTGGGGACAACGAGGACAGCAACACGAAAGGAAATCCAGAGCACGAAAGGCATCCTGGTGTCAGAGTCAGATGTAGGACTATCGCAGAAGCAGCAACTTTAGGAGACCAAAAAGCCCAACCGATGCCATTTCCGCAGGCAAGCCAGTCGTATTGCGTTAAAGGCTAGCCTTTAAAGTCGAAGCTTTGCAGCATAGGGGTTGGGGCCTCACCGAGCTTGGACTCCCCGTTCATCCGGTCTACAAAGGTGATGGGAACCTCTTCGATGCTGAGACCGGAGGCACGGGCCCTCACAATGATCTCCATCTGGAATGCATATCCTGAGAAGGCGGAGTGACAGCCAGTTGAAACCATCTGCTTGCTTCCCTCTCCCCCCCATCATTTCTCATCCCCCTTGTGGCACCCGTGTATTGCCCCACGATGCCTGCTGCACGGCCGTCCTCCACAACTGGTTCGCGCCTTCCTCCGGCCCACCGTGTAAAAAACATGTAGACAGATGTCGACATCTCTTGACAGTGTGTGATTGCGAAGGACGTGTGTGGGGAGCTGAAATCTGCGTGCGTGGGACCCCTTTCCTACCCTTGGACTGAATCTTGGGCATCAGCGCCTCGAGGACCTCCCGCTTAAACAAGCTAGGGGCGGCAGGACACACATATGACATAAAAATTCATCCGCGAGAGGAGCAGAGAGCTCCTCGTATGTAAAACCAACATCTGCAGTTCCACGAAAAGCCGTTCACTCTAGAGTAGAGCGAGCCACAGGGAGATCAAACGCATGGTGAGGGAGACAAAGAGGAAGACAAGCACAGGAGGAAGGCCCGTAAAAGGAGGTGGGAGGGCTTTGAATGAACTGAGAGAAGACTGCTTTTATCGGTAGGCGGAGGGGTTAGTGGCCGAAACGAGAGGCAAGAGCCCACCGGAAGGAGCCCGTCAAGTCGCTAACCGCCGGATCAAGAAGTAGCTGGGCTGAGCAAAAAATCGCAGAGTCTAACGGCAGCTTAGTAGGGTTGAAATGGCGCGAAAAGGCCCTCTACGGTCCCGAGGTACATCATCACCCAGAACCAACGCATAGACGATGACGGCATACCGAGGAAGTTTGCACCTCGGCTTATGACCTTGCGCCGCAGGCTCCACCCGTGGACAGCGCCTCCTGCGGAAGTAGAAAGAAGACACAGTGGGAGCACGAGACACTGCGATGCGCCAAGATGAGTGCTTTTCGGGCCCTCATGACGCTTTAGAACGAGCTGCAGCAGGCTGTAAAGACGCAGTAAAGCCGCCTCAGTCACTGTGTGTCCCAAACGACCTGGAATATATCGAGAGCCCGTCACCACATCACAATTCGTATCCTTTTGTTTCCTGCGAAGCATAGCGACCAAACCGGCTGGAAAAGGATGCACCATGAGTTGCACCTGAAGAGTGAAGAATCGACGGCTGCAGGGCTCATGGAAAACTTGGCAAGCGATTTCTGGGGAAGCGAGCTGAGCACCCAGTACGAGGAGAGGAGCACCAACACGAAGGTGGATAGCAGCACGACTAGCGATTCGAATAGGACAAGCTGAAACTTGGGTAAAGCATGAACCTAAGAGCCCTCTGCCAAGAACAGGATGCTTGAAAAGAGAAGGGGAGGCGCCAGAGAGCATGGGAGCTCAAGGGAGACCGAGGGCCTCGAGAAAGGGGCCATCGCATCTCTGGAGGGCCCTCTGAATTTTGCGAACGCCCTATAGGCCCCACCGGATGAAGTCTGGGATGAACTTGGGCTGCAACAAAGACAAAGGGCTGCGATAGGGGAGCCCATAGTAACAACGACAACAGCCTCACAGGCGTGCGAATACATTCTGAAGGCAACAGCTACTGCAAAAGCGGGCTATACTAGAAAGCGGAATCAACAACATTTTTTTCCGGAAACATATCTGCTTTGAATGCTGGAGTCGAGCTACAGCGGCGAAGACCCTGCCGGCCCCCCCCCCCCCCAATGGCGACTTGGTAGCTTACGTGATGGGAGAAATCTGCATCCATGAGGATCACAAAGTTCCCCTTAATTTGCTTTAGGCCATCTGCATAAGCGGAGCCTGCATTGCACAGAGGACAGCAGGAAAGATCTATATCTATGTATATATGCCAGCTCTGGTAGCTTCCTCTCCCCCTTGGGTGACAGCCGATGCTCAAGCGATCTCCTCCATGCCTTATTTCAGCCCTAAACCCTCGAATGCACAAACAAGCACGCGTTGCGACTCGAAATAGAATGCAGCTTGGGCGCAGTCCGTCTGGATACATGCAGTTCCTGCCGGATCCACTTGTGAACACGCTGTCAAAAATCTTCACACGTTGAGCCGCATGGTCTCCTCTAAGGGGTAGATACAGCCAATAGGTTTACAGGAATATGTGAGACGGATGGCCTCAAGCTGCGCGTGCGCCTGTTTGAACGTTAGTGGCCTCCCAACAGCGAAGTCACCTACCAAGGCCCAATTTTCCAGGGCGTTGCAGCAAATGCTGCAACACAAGGAGCATACACACAGAAGGAGGGCATCTGCATAGACAAAAGTAGAGCATCAACCAAGGTTGTGTTTGGTGGCAACGCTGGCTGCGAAGTTCAGTTTGCAGTATTTTCCGCTGATTTTGATGTTGGTGCTGCAGCTGGCTAAGTATCAGTTTCACGCAGTATCTTGGATGCACGCGTGGCAACACATTGAACTCCACCGTATTCCAGTGCTTAATCGAGCAGTCTGCCTGGAACTAAGAGGGCGATCTATGCAGCAGCTAGGGCAGACATGTCATCCCGCTGTTTGTTAGAGGCACCGCGCACCAAACTATTCTCTCACCAGCCTCTCGGGGTCCAGGACCTGCTGCAGCCGACGATACTCAGCTGCAGTGCCATCGGGGCTATTGTCGTCCACCACGAGGATCTCAAACTTCAGCTTGCTGCGGCGACAGCAACAGAAGCAGCTCCATACAGCGGCATGGCAAAACACGCAAAGGCTCTACCCTTGTTCGTTCATTCATGGGCTCTTCTCCGTCTCATCCGCAGATCCGCCAGTTGCGACAGTGGTATTCCCTGGTGTAGGCAGGCACGGATGCACCTTGTTATAATGCACTAGTCCTTGTCAAAACACCGCCTTTGTAAGCTCTGATGTCCACCCTCTATGCCAGAGGGCAGTGGTGAGACGCACACCAGTGTCGCTGTGCAGGGTCTTTCGGGGTTGGCTCACTGAGTAGTAAATGTCTCATATAGCATATAAACTATCAGAGAAAGATTCTCCCTTTCGTTATAAGTAGGAAGGATGACAGAGTAGAGCGCCATGGTTGTTTGATGCGGCTGCTGCCGCTCAACCACAAAGAAACACACGACAAGCACACCAGCCAGACAAAAATAGCCTCTGGTCTTGCATATCCAAGAAAGACCAGCTGTATCACAAATAAAACGGCACTGAGCTGTCCTAGAGAGTGGATACATATCCGCTAGGGTCGATCAGGGGGCCCCCTCCAGTCTTGCGTAGTATTGGTATGGGGGGCCCTCTAAAGAGGTCGGTCTATGTGGCCAAGGAACACTGAACCAGCCCCATATACATGAAAAAATGTTACCTATAGCCTTTGTGAGGAAGTTCTAAGTCACTTAACATCTTGATGGTGGTTTCCAGTCCTTCTTTCTCTCCGCTCTCGCGCGAGGCGCCTTTGAGCCGGAAGTATACACATCCTTGGCACTTGAGATTATGGATCACATTGATACGACCCAGTGGTACCCGTTTAAAGGTCTAAAGAAGGACCAGGTAAGCCATCACTGAAGGCCAGTAAAAGGGGTTAGACGCCACTAGAATCATGTAGTGAGAAGCATTTTGGGCGAGTCGCTGCATTTCAGGCCTCACCCGAAATTGCAGTACTAGAGATTGGCTGTAGGGCTCCACCTAGGATTTCCACAGGCAAACACGCCAAGCTGTATACATACCTAGATAAAGGAGCATTAGGTGCCTTTTCAAAAGCAGTCCTCCCCCCTTCCCCTCATCCTACAGGGGTTAGGAATACGGGGCGAAGGATATCTAGGATGCACGTTTCTTTATTCACTAATCCCTCTCGGTATTCAAAATAGCTGCGCAAAGCATCAAACCCAAACACAAAAGAAGTAAATTCTCAGCATGCTGAGTTTGCCCTACTCTGAAGCCCGTACGGTGTACGAACATCTTTATCAAATAATCATCTATTAATAAATTCCTATCAGAGTACACTGGTGTAGCAGAGAGTGTTTAGGTCCAGCTTGACCCGCTGCGTCATGGTGTCCCATTGCAGAGCACATAAATTTCTGTTTTATGTTAAGCAGTTGAGACCAGCTACACACGGAACAGTAGAAAACCTCCCGCCTTATAGTCACTTCCTAGGCTCGTAGAGAGGAGAAATCCACTGCGAGGGGGAAAAGAGTAGACATTCGAGTTTTAAACGAAAAGAAGCCAAAGGAGCTACACAAACTGGCCAGACGGCATAGACATAAACACCACAAAACGTTCACGGCGGTACGATGCCTCGCTGCCGTCACACCACCCCAAAACATGGACCTCCAGCGACTCTAGAGTGAAAACCAAGGCACATCGACACAGCTCAATGCGGAGACTAGTCCAGCCGTGTCTTCACGCTTCACAAGACAATTTTGGCATGCTGATATAGCGGGGTTCATGCAGCATAGTCGATTGGCAAGTCTTCTAAAAGGCATGAGCAAGAAGTTAGAAACGACATACCTGACAATGTAACGTTCCCACCATCACAGGACTACACAGCAAGGCATGCACTTTCAGACTCAACTGAAACTTAATAGGCAGCAGCGCTTTTTTCGCTACCTGCATTCGGGTATATTCTACTATGCTAGCTATATTGAACAAAAAATAGTAACAAATCGACTAATTGGTTTACCTGTTCGCATGCGTTTTTACTGCAGAGTAGTGCAAGTTCAATACAAGACGCAATGTTGTGCGCGTGGGTGGTGGATGGTATGTACAGCTACCTACGAATGCTCGTAGTGCCTTGAAGATACAGCTATGCGCACCCTAGGCTGGAACTGTGAGGGGCAAGCCACGTGAATCGAGGAGGATTTTCCGGAAAATCCGATAGTTTCTATCAAATCTGCGTTAACTCAAAGAAAAGTTTTGTTTCTTTAAAAATTTTAGATGGACTTTTACAATGCGGTGCTTCGCATGGTTTGATGCAGTCCCTGCTCATCGCCGAGCTGTGGATGCAGTGGGTGACTGGATTTCTTACAGCCGCTCTTTAGCTCTGAGCAGACAATTTAGTAATTTGTTAGTCTCATTCACCTTGGCAACAGCGGGGTATTTGAAAACCCTTCGGCGACAGTAGTTGACAGGGACAGAGGCTGGCCTGCAAACTGATGCGAAGGCTCAGCCTCACAGCTTGTAGAAAGGCTTGCTTTGTTAGCTAACAAAATATTTATGAACGCATGACTGAGGAATATCAAGGCCAGAAAAGCAAGAAGGCCCTGAGGACGGACAAGTACTCGCAGATTTCACCAGCCGGTTGAACATGCAAATCGCGTTGCATCCCCCAAGAGAAAATTCCGCTTTTCGCAGCATGCTTATTAAAGGAAAACTCGTTTCAGTGGTGGCTTTATTTAGACAGAGGAGTTGACTGCCTACAGGAAAATGCTACAGTTTCGGTTGCCATGCATGCAATGACTAACCGGCTTACGCCTAGCCCAGCTCAGCAGCAAACTTTGGGATAACTACAAAAGGTAAATTAGACGAACAGCACAATAAGTAGTATATCCGAAAATATGAACTTGTAGTCTACGAAAGCCACAACATAGGCAAACAGCTGCTTTCTTAGTAGATTCCGTGAGGTCTACCTGAAGTGCCATGTCAGTGGGGCGCATGATCGGCAGCGACTTGAGAGTTAACAATTGACCGTTGCGTTAGTTCCTCAAATATATTAGGCCACTTTAGGCGTAAGTGGCGAAAGAGTGTTTTGAACGGCTGGAAAGGGGAAGAGCCACATTGGGGCTCAGAACCTACACGTGTCGGGACTTTCAAACAGCCCTAGCCTACAGTCCAAGGTGAACGAAGAGAAGTGTCAGAGGGCTTCCGCTCTTTCAAGCAGCCCGAATCAGTTTCCCAACGACACGCTTGCTTCCATAGCGGGAAAGTGGCTTGTAAGATCCGAAACTACAAATGCACTCAACACCCTGAAAAACTTGAACAAGGGGACTAGATCCGGCGAAGCAAGCATTCTTATTAGCAAGGAGGCGAATAGGGGAAACGGAAATTCCCTCACGGACTCTACGGTGCTGTGAAGGGGCCTCAGAGGATATATTAGCAGCTGGAGAACCAGCACGCATCGATTCTGCGCCCATGCGAATTCGCGGTAGTGGCCAAGAACTGCATTAGTGACTTGACACTGGGTGTGAAATGGATATAACTCGAGAAAACGGCGCAGAAGTGCAGTTTGCCAGTTCACGCGTTCGCACAGTTTCTGAGACTTTGTTGTGGTGAAAGGCACATAACACATATATTGGCAAAGCCACAGCATTCTGATGTCACTTTAATTTGGAAGCGTGTTATATTAGCACGGTTGGGGGCTTCCAAGCTGGGCCTGTGCATCATGACGAGTTCCAAGTCCACCTTGTGTACCCAAACGGTGGCACGCCGCGCTGTGGAGCTGCGTGTGCAAGGATACGTCACAAATAAGCGCCTCCCAATATTCTTGACAGCGCTCATTTTACTAATAGAGAACAGGGTAGAGTTGGTACCTCAACAAGGGGAGTTTGGGTCGTCGTACGGAGAGCTCAGCGGCACTCTGAGAAAAGACGGTTCTGAGCATGCACGCGATCTTCACGACTTTTAAAGCAATGCTGTATTAAGGCTTCCAAAGAGCAAAGGAACAGCAAGAATCCGCAACATCGAGGATGAGTTTGAGGCTGTACTATCCAAAGACGAGCTGCCAGCAGGCTGGCCCCATGATCCTTTTCCTGCGCATCGTGCTGAGTCCATACCATGGTCAATCTCTACTGAAATTCTGCAGGACACAAGACCTTTACAGTACGAATGTGAGAATAGTGGGCAGTTGGAGGATTGTTGGAAAATGCGAAAATAAGGAATCGAACAGTGCCGTTGAACCTTACCCAGGGTTGGTGCCACAAAAAGATGGACTGCGGTGCATGCGCGTCAATTCTAAGCTCCTGAAAAGTATCTGTAAACCAGAAGCTTCAAATACCTCATGCTGGCCAGTTGCTTAACAAACCACATCGAAAAAATTGGCCTATTCGACATTCAACTTCACAGACACCCCGTCACAAATCCCCTTCCTCGCAGATGAGAGGAACAAAAGGCGCGTGGCAGCTCGCACTCGCAAATTCGAGTCTACCTGTATGCTTTTTAAACTGGAAAATGCATGAAGATCGGCATTCCTGCGAGCCCGCAAAGAAAGGGTGGATGGCTGTCCACGTGAATGTTGTGTAAGTATTTGGCCGGACCATTCAAGCATAACTACAGTGCCTTCGACATCCCCTTCACCTGTTGTGAGGCAAGTGGCGGAATGTGAGGGCACCCGAGCCTTTGTTTTTAGTTAGAACACGCTTTGTGGGATTCCATGTTTCGGTTGCAGGAATTAAATCAGATCCGGTGAACTTTAGAGGAATGAAGGCGGGGCGTTTACCTTAACTCACCCGTAAGCATGCTGCGAGGGCCTGTAAGCTTGCATCTTGTCTTACCATATTTTAAGCTCTGAATTTGCTCGAATTGCTCTCTTTGAGTGACCTACTTTAGAAAATGAAAACTTTATGTAGTGGATACATGAGGCTGATGGAGCAGTAAGGACGCTCATCGTCCTCCCACAACTCCCGTTTCACTCGCACCTCCCGATTATAAGCGTCGTATCTTCCTGAAAGCCAATGCTACTGACGTATCGGTAAACTCTATTCCCTTCCAATAGGCTTCAGGCTCTTCCAAATTCCAAATTACTGCTTTTTACTCTACTTGCCCCGCTGGAACCGACCAGCGGTAACTATCAGGCATTCTTGCAATTTACAAGGGGTTTCAGGGCTTGGATAATCATTGAGCTGTTCCCCCGCTTCGGTGCACCCTGAAATACGATTTCACAATGAAGAGTATTGAGAACATGGCTAACGTGGTCGCCGACACTCTCGTGAGACGCCCCGACAGTTTACTATTGTCAAGCCGAACTGCCTTGTCTGTGATAATTTTAGGGTTTTCATTATAAGTGTGTACGTCTTATGCTTTTTATACCCATGCTTCCTCTAATAGGTTTAAAATCTAGAATAGCAAAGGATGCAGCACTGCTGCATTGAGAATGGCCTTATGTGGTTTAAAACCAGCAAACGCCTCCGTCGCTTGCACCTCCATTTTGTCCCGCAGCGCCACTTCGGGAAAAAAGGTGTCTATTTTGTCTGGTGCCGTAGAAGGGTTCACACTATTACGAAAAGCTCTCACGCTTTTTGGTGGCCTCGGGGGCATCCCGCGGCGAAGGGGTACGCACTGTCTTGCCCAGGTTTCAGCAGGTGAAGTCGCGCAATTCCCCCCCAAACCAGTTCCTTGCAAAAACTTCCTGTTTTCTGTGCGCCGACGCTCATGGATTAAAATGCTACATCTCCGTATGCAGCAAGGCAGGAGAGCATTGACGTCGTCGTCGAGAGACTCAGCAAATAGGCCCACTATAACTCTTGTTCCAGCTCTATCACGGCTTGGGAAGTCGCTCATATTTTTCTAGTTAATATATAGAAGCTTTAAGCAGCTCACAGGAATGTAATTACGGACAGGGCATTGAAACTCGCTAGTGCATTTTGGCCTTCTTTTGTCACCCGCCTGCATAATAAACCGGATGGGGACAGATGAGATCCACCCTCAGGCAGATAGACAGTCACGGCCCACCAACCAAACTCTGTCGCATCATTTGTACCCATGTGATTTAACAAATGCAGCTTGGCTTTTTGAGCTTCCTTATTATTCTGAGTGGGTTGCAAAAACACGATACACTCGTCTATCAGGATCTCCCCGCCTCCTTGTTGTGCTATCTTGGCCTAGACCTGGTGATCCGTAGTCAGCACTTACCCAAGGAAATAGAGAAAGTTAAAGAACACCTGGTTATACGAACAAGAAGGGCACAGAAGTCTAATACGCGAAGGCAGAATGCTTGTTTCGAGCCTGAATGCTTAGCCCTCGTGGATTGGCAGGCTCTGTGGATGCACTAGGTGGCCAGACGAGGAAGGGTGTGGCCAAGTGGCTAAGAGCATTTGTGATCAACGGTATTTCTCACTCCATCGATTTCCCTAATAGCTGGAGGTGCCACAAAAGTGCCAACACTGGATTCCTAAACAAAGAGCCCGCCGAATTGTTAGAATTGCCGTTTAGGCAGTAGACCCGTGTGGAAACAGAGGATGCACAGGCGGCTTTAGTTGTGCTAGATCCTAGTACTAGCGGCTGTCAAGGGCGCAGTAGACAGGAGACTCTGAAAAAAATGGGGTGAGGAAGGTCTGCCTTCGTAGTTGGCGGAGGAGCAGTAGAGGGAAGGGAGTTACGCTTGCCTGCAGAAGAGTTTAGGGCTCCTTTTTCGTCAACATAGCTAGTCGCTACGGATCCAACTCCTCTTTCCAGTGAAAAAATAGTTTTTCAGCTCACGTTCTGCCTGAAGAGCTCAAACTTGTAAATGGGCACTTCCTGGGAATGTATACGGTAATCAATACTAAGGTGTTTTCTAGACTCAGATTTATGTGCAGGCAGGCTCAGGTATATTATCTTCGCATTCTTTTCTTTTCCCCATTTAGCCTTGGTAGCGAACTACTTCTCAAGCGATATTTGCATGCAAAAATCGCTGGAGGAGGCGCGGAGGCCGTACCAAACGTGGTGTGTTTCTTGATTCTTTGTATGTGCTTCTTAGCCTTGTGGAAAAAATTGGCAACACATTTCAGCGCTCCGAGGATAATGAGCCTTCGTGCTGCGGGCTGGTTTTGTCCTTCGTCATTTATTGGTTAGTGCGTGTGTGCCGTTTCCTCGTCTATTTCACGTAGTCGTTTAACACATTTCTCTGCCTTTCTAATTTGTACTAATCTCGTGTTTCTGCGTGCCTGAAGGCAATAGTCTGCAGCAGGCTTTACGGCTGCACTAAAGTGACCATACGAAGGAGGTTGTGACCGGGAGGCTATGACCATGTGCAATTCTTTCACAGTTCAGAGGTCTTTCTTGCTCTATCGATTTCTCTCTTCGATGCGAGATGGACATGAAGCAGTTAGTCTTAACCCGAGAGCATCGAACATGAAGGCGTGGGCTTCAAATAAGGGAACGTAGATGTAGCGTGCTATGCTACACTTCATCCATTTCTACTAAGTAGCCATATCAAACTCACAAGTAGCATAGAATTTACGTTGTTTTCTTTGTTAGTACATGTTTTCGCAAAACCTTAGTGCTCTATTGATACAACATCGTGCGGGTTTGTGCCAGATGTTGTGTTCAACTAGCCGTTATAGCTTGGAATGCCGAGAGGTGTAGTTACGCACATCCTAATGTCCAGAACTATGAGAGGCCCAGGCAGAACAAGCCAGAAACTACCTTTTCAAAACATTGAGTATCTCTATCTTAGTTGTGTACACAGTGTGTGGTGGCAACTTTATCCCTCCGAAGACTTTAGATGCTGGGACCGTTACACACACCGCATCGCGTCTTCTAGTATCGAGCTAATACCACTCTATAAGAAACAAGACATAAAAACACAGATCCTAATTGATACGTTCCTCGCCAGTTTTGAGTTCAGAATGAGTATTTGTGCAAAGGTGCCGAAGTGCAGGTTAGCCCGCTACAGCTAATACGGGGAGGGCAATGTACGGGCCACTTGCGTGCGGCCCTAGAAGCGTATATTATATGTGCAGCCTCAGTCTGATAATGAAAAGTCTGTGGCTTACGTTTTATCTGTATATCGCTGTTTTGTAACCTAACCTGAAGCATTCGTATATGCAGCTGCTATGCTGATTGCGTGAGTAGACCTGGTCCAAGCAATCCAGCTGACAAATAGCCCTGCAAGTTCCTATTTCAAATCCCATATCAGGCAGAAAAAATTCAACTGAAAAACTAGAAAACAAGAATCAAGAACAAATAAAGGCTTGTCCTGGGCAGTTGTCTCCCGTGTGGCCGCGTCGTCGGTCTCCACCGCGGTCTGGAAAATCCCCAGCTGTGGCCACAAGCGTCTTTATGGGTTTCTAACAATTCCACGAAGGATCCATGGGTCTCTTTACCGTATTTGTCATTGTATATGGGCGTTCTGCCAACTATTAAAAGGCAGAACTCGGGGACAAGGGGAGAAGCAAATTTCGTTGCATTCGCTGTACCTGCTTGCACTGCAGATCTCTTGAACTAATATTGACTTTTAGGTCTATCAGGAGCAACGCACGTTCATATATTACTATGATCTATTATCTTCCATGTTTATGCTTGATATCTTGAGCCTCGATTCTGCAAGGGCCCCTGTGTCTGGGCCCAAAGGGCAATTCACCAGACCAGACAGGACCACCGGTCTCTGACTGCTCAACATTGGCCTTCCTCACCATCAATATTCTGATTGAAGAACAGCTTTGTAGTGGATTTGAGAGCTGCGAATATCAATGGGAGAACTGATGGAGTAAGAAGATAATCCTGGGTAGCCCCCTCAACAAAGGACACCCTTCGGCCTGCCCCTGTCCCCTTGTAAGCTGTACCCTACACATAGCGGATCCGCTCTCAAATCGAGGAAGAATACGCAGCAGCCCTTGTTTTGGGGGGCTGTTCATGTTGTGAGTACCTCTGGGAGTCCTTCCTTTATGAAATTCCAGTAGAATGGGGTCCCACAGGTTTCGGAGAGATGCACTATTGGCCTGTGCAGCACTTTGTGGCTTCACCTGCAATGACACATGTAAGGCGCGTTCATAGACTTTCAAGCATCCTTTAATAAAGGCACAATGACTTTCATGTGTACATTGTCTTCTCATGAATCTGGTTGACTGCGTGGCTTACCCCCCTCATGCTTGGGCCCCCAGAAGTGTCCTCCAGTTCCCTCTCCTCCCTTCGCTTATAGCATGACTCAAGAACTTACAGCCTCTATCTTCCCGTATTTTGCATGTATTGTGCCTCCTGAGTGCAGCAACGGTTGCGACAAGCCCGGTGCAACCTGCGAGCACAGGTGCAGATCTCGGGGTGGAGGATTCCCCTGGGGCGGTGGATCCATCCGTACTTGCCGATTATACAGATCAGAGACCTCCTTTACCTCCCGGAGGCAGCGTTCATGGTTCTGGTCGCTGGTTTAGTGTGGGTTCGACCCGTGCACATGATCCTTCGGAGTCTTTGCACTCAACTCCCTCCGGGGAGATGGCGACTACTCCCATGTCGCTTTTAGAACACGAGCTCGATACGGAATTGGTAGACCTCCAAGCTCCTAATCTTCCTGCTTCAGAGGAAGTTAACAGCCTGCACAGTGAGGCTACCCCGCAGAGTGTACACGCACTTCATGGACGCCTTTCTCACGGCACCTTTAATGTGCACTCGTGTGCATTCTCCAGCAAGTCTCCCCTAAAGTTTTCTTTGTGAACCAAGCCAGCAAACAGACGCAAATAAATTAGGCCATCTGAGTCGCAACTCTTCTTGAATCTCGATGCTACTGCTGGCAGGCCGCCTCCGAGAGCACCTCAGCGTCCAAAGGGGCCTGGACGAGCTACCCACTCCCGTCGCTGAACAACTAGCAAAAGGGATACACAAAACAATTGAGGCGCTTACCCGCGGGGGCCCTCTTCCCTGGAGTACGTATACCGCTGCGCAAGTGCTGGCAAGTGATAGCTGCTATATATATATATATATATATATATATATATATATATATATATATATATATATATATATATATGTTGCAATTTCCCGCCTAGTTGTGTTGCTGTGGTTCCTGCTAATACGTTGCCAAGTTCACCTCTGATTTTATCCCTTCTTCCTACTGTGTTCACAGCCATCTCTGAGGCAGTCCAGGGCACAGATCCCAAGGAGTTTCTTAGAGCACTCGAGAAAGCAGGTCAGAAAAAGATATCAGCCCCTGTTTAGCTAGTTGCAGCGGCAAAACGCCCTTCCAAAATTTCCGCGAAACTTTTGCATGTTGCTCCTACTGTGCTGACGGTTCTGCTCCTCTAGGGCTTTTGCGGTTGGCACACCCTCGGATAGAGCAATACATTCTTCAGCTGAGGGAAGGTCTCACCTCGCCACAGAGCACTAGCTTTTGGTGGAACCCAGAATCTCCTCCCGGCATGAGGATGAGCACAAGGCAACCTTGGAAGGCGATGAGGGCATTTATGGGGAGGCAGCTTATACGAATATGGCGAAAGCTTGGAACCCGAGACCTGTGGAACGCGTGGAAGGACTTAAGGACTGGTGTGCATCAAGCACACCCTATGAAAGCAGTAACCAGAGTTTCATTAGTCAAGAAAAACCACCTGCAAATAAGGAAGCACAAGAAAGAATATTGAGGGTGTTTGGCTTTTGCATTCAGGAGGTGACGCCGTGGAGAAGACCACTGTGATAAGCATGCTCAAATTAGATAGGCTGGCACACATGGTGCTTGATGCTGCCATTGTTGGCCTTTTCGGCCTCTGTCGGCCCTTCGTAACTCTGGAGGAAGGCGAGGCCTTTGATTGCAACACCTGGAACCCCAATGTGCCTCTCCTCGAGCCCAGCCTCTTCGTCCCCTTTCCTGAGGTGCACTTAAACTCAAAACTTTGCAAGCAGACTATATTAAGAAGGGTTGGAATAGGCCGGGAACATGCTCTGGGCTTTGTATGCACCGGGCAGGGCTGCTTGCATGCGAGCTAGCGTGATATCAATGGGTGGCTTACTGATTGTCCCGCTACATTTTCTCTGTTCCGTAGGTTGCAAAATTGCTGGCAGACGAACCGGTGCCCGTTGAGCTCCGTTGCGATGCAAGTAAGTTCAGTCTTCGCAGGTGGGAATGGTGTAGCCTCTATTCTTCATAGCTGCGCCCAGGGTCCGCTCTTCAAGTACTTTTATTTTTCGATGCAGTGTATGCGTTCAGACGGGTCTGCTGAACGGAGTGCCGCACTTGAGGCTATAGTCCCTCGCTTCGAGAAGGCTGTCCGGGAAACCGATTCGCCGGATTTGGCATTCATTCCCACAGTATCAACATACAGAAACCGCGGTATGGATAAGGTCTGTCCTCCGTGGCATCTGCTAGTGGGTGGTAGCTTCTACAAAAATGCTGGAATTGACATTCTGGAACGACTTCAGACATTTGAAGAAGTTGTGAATGGACTACCAGTGGACTATGGAGACATGCTGCAGTACAGCATGCATCTTGCGATAAGATTCAGCCAAGGGAACGCAAAGAACACTCTTTGGACAGTTGGCAAACGAATCCAGTCTAGTCTATCAAACACGTCCTCTGTGCTTGGCACCGTCGTTGCGCGACTAGGTCAGCAACACACAGCAATTCACAACTTAAGACCTCGGTATCAAGGTTTTTCTAATGCGATCTACAAGTTAGCCATTCTTTAAAGTCGTGTATGCTTCTCTTTGTGCAGTTATAACATTACTTTCAATTACGGGTCCCCCCGAACAGGAGACAGCTCAATGGAAGAAGTTGCGATTGTTATTAGACAAAATAGAGGGCGGATTTGTCCCAATGAGGCTCATGGCCCAGGTAGACAATTACATAAGGCAATATGCGGCTCTAATAGAAAGTGCAGTTTTGTCCCGCGTTGTACCAGTGAGTGTAAGGGCGATGGCGCTTCTCTGCGTTGGCCTGTGGGCAAAGGAAAGAGGAGTATTCAGGTTTGGCAGCTATGAGACAAGACCAAAGGTCATGCTGCTTCTTAGGCTGCTGCTCTCCGGTAAGGCCTGAAGTATTATCTGCTTAGTCCTATCTGGGTTCCTCACTGCGGTATATCTCTGATGCATCCGTACAGGGACAGGTTTCTGGTGATTCGCTTAGGCTATGCCTGTTGCTTGTCTACCTGTGCCCGTTCAAATGTGGACAAATCTTTTGATAGGTGGCTGCTCTTTCCATGTCGCATATGGCTGCTTAGTCTGGATATCTGCGTCATTCCCTCTGCAGAAAATAGCGTTGTACAGGAGGCCTCGAATTTGGTCTTACATGCAATCAAACCTACCAGCAAGCAGCCCCGTGAGCTTTGGCATGACAATTTTGGTTTCCCTGTTTGCGAGTCCTGGCTAGCCTTAAAACCAAGAAAATGCATAACCCAACCCTAGGTGTGGACCGTCAGAGCGTGTATAACCTCCTGAAGTCCTTGAATTCCTTAGCTGGCACATTGAAGCCGCAGGAACCACTACCGTTGACCTCTGAGTGAATGGCCCTATGCCCACACATGGTTCCCTGGCTCTACTGCTTGTGTGTAGCTCGACTTCACCTGGGTTCTGTTGTTCGCGTCATGTCTCTCACTGCTGACGGCCGCTCACACGTGCTCTTCGCAAACAACAAGGGTATCCACGATGCTAGCTTGCCACTAACAAAAGGTCGCTTGTTGACAACACTCAACAAAGTATATATGAGGAATGTGGACCCCCTGGCTCCGATTAAGGCTGCTGCGAGCCTTCTCAACCTCATTCATGCAACCAAGAAAGATGACTTTAACCTCACTGTAAGCCTGATGCGGCACTCTTCCGCAAAGGTTAGCACTTTTCTAGGATATAATAAGTGAAAACGAAAAAACGACACATCACTTCAGCCCTGTGATGTTTGCGGAATATGCAGGAAGGCCTTGGAGGCTCCAACGTATTCACGACGCGGTTCGCTGTAGAGTATCACTGCGCCGCCATTGCCGGTGAGTTATACAATCACAGCACAATGAGGGCCTGCACTTTGGGGTCAAAGCGGTTTTGAGAATACCGCTGTGTTCTATGCGTGCGGCCCGGTTCATATGTTTGCATCATCAGAGGAAGTAATCGTCTTTTTGGGGTCTCAGCGGGGCAGACAAATGCAAAGGGAGCAACAGATCGAGTTTGTTAAGGGCATTGTCTCCACGGTCGCGTTCTCAAGCAGCACAGATTCGAAAGTTAAGCTCCGCTGCGCGTTCTCGAGCGATGAACAGCAACTGCAGAGAATTATAAAGGCCGCTGCTCGTAAGCATACCTCTGACTTTGGGGATAGAGCTCCGTTTTCCTCTGTGCTGATGCTCTAGACAAGGGTTCCGGAAGGGCGAGAGGGCATGAAGGGTCCACCGCAGCAGCACACTGCCTAAGTAAAAATAACAATCAATAGTTGCGAGGCTAACGAGGCCCCTGAATTTACATTGATTTTAGCTATTATTTGTAGAACTGTTCCGAGGCATTCCTATGCACTCTATGCGTTGTACTGCGTTCAGGCCCTGGAGCTCTACGAAGAGTCCGCCGCTTCTTCCGTCGTATGCTCCATGGCTACCAGCGCCTCAAGAGGTCTATGCTGCATAGCTTTTCCGAACGTATGCTTTGAAGGGCAGCATGTGGAGGACTTAGGGCCCATTTCGTCTCATCAGCCAGTAGTATAGCACCGTTCTTCACATGGGACCAGTCTGCAGCCTTTCTGCCATACATCTAATGGCCACACGTCTCGGCTAAGGCCAGAGCCGGATGTTCATATGCATTGTCTGTCTGTGCCTACAGAGGCAGTGGATATAAACGAGGCTGACTTCCTCAATACTGGTGAGTGTGCATGCGCGGGTCGACTGCTCGGGGGCAGCCTATCGTCTTCTCTAGCACGGTGTTTTTGCTATTTCTGTAGCAGGGCGTGGTTGCGAATGCATCACTGTACGCATCTTGTATACGCCTGATGCGGATGGGGCTTCGCAGTATTTGTTTCCAGGCGGCAAAGGCCTGGGGAGTGGATCCGTGTATTAGAACTAGAGACTGGGGTCACCCTCTCTGCTCTCCAGCAACTAAAGCAAAATAACAGACCGACGGCGTCCCTCACCGAGCCCCTGGATCTGCATGCTTTAAAGAATGTGCAGGACCAGGTGGCGATTGCCGTGGACGTCGATGATACGTGTATCTCAAGTGGAGGCTGGCGGGTCCGAGGGCTTGGTATATATGTAGGAGGAGTGGACAGTTCCTACCCACGCGGGGTAGCGTATCCTGGGATGGGAGGTCTAATGTATATGCTCTCTATGGGGGCACAGAGGCGCGAAAGAGGCAAGGTACGACCAGTACGAAACGAGGTACTTCCGGTGGTGCTGGCCTCTGCAAGGCCATCCACCAGATTTCTATTTAGACCTAAAAGTCTCTATAAAGATTTGGCGCGGATGTACACGCATGAGGCCGCGCTGCTTGGCGCAGAGCTGCAAGAAACAGGTCACATTGTGAAACATGAGAACTACATGCCAGTCGCTCAAAGCGTTTTACTAGGCAAGTCAAAACACAAACCCCAGCCATAGTGCTTCTGGTGTCGTATTCGAGTGAAGAGCTGAAGCTGTGTGAGTATCAGATACCGCTGAAATGTATTTCTGATATTTGTTCCCAGGGAAGAAGTATCGAGGCATGTCAAAGTTCACCGGCCTATGGACTTTACTGCAAAAGGGTGCACGGCTCACCCGCACGGATGACAGCGTCTTTCATGATGGGACTAAAATGATGTTTTTCGGGGACACCTACGAAAAGTGAGATCCCCCCAAAATATTGAGACCTGCAAATGGCACAACGGAAGCAATGTATTGCTGCAATCTTTCTTCGGATGCCCGCAACCCCTACATCTAAGGAGACTCGTCCGTGCTGTCTTTATCCGGCTCTCTTGGAAGTGTCCCCGACTCAAGATGAGCTTCGATAAAAGCACCTTGGAGTGTCACACAGGCATGTTCTGTTGGTTTGCTGTGCATCTCTGCTGCTGTGACCTCAGAGATCTTCCAACAGGAATCTCCTTAGGGATCATCGCCCCGCAGCAGTACGTGGCTTCACTGATGCATTTGGTGTATGCTGATGAACCACAAACGTCTCCACTTTCAATCCCGCAAACCTTTATGAACAGATCGCCTGGCCTCGTGACCCTGCCTGAGGAAGCCTTCCCGTTCAAAATTCCGTACGTACGGTTGCAAGCTACACGTGTAGCCCCTTACTGCTTTCCCGCCCGTTTGCTGTTTTTCCTTCGTGCACTAATACTTTTTCAAATGTGTCCGCATACACAGGTGTCTTTGTCTGCAGGATTGCCAACAGTAGCCCCGCTGGGAATCCTCAACCGTTTATAGTGGGCGTGTCTCTAGTTTTTAAGGTTGCGCTGCCTGAGAACCTTTTTAACCGCATAGATCAGGAGGACCTGCTATGGGATAAGCAGAATGGGTATCCATGCGATGCGATGGACACCGACACAGTGTGGACTGTCGGCGAACTTGTAGATAAGCTAATTAGACGTATCTGGGCCTCCTACAGACACACCTGGATGCACACACACCTCAGCGAACTACTTGGCGATTCCCCCCTCCCGCCTCCCCCCGTCTTCGTGCGTTGTCTCGGTGTGATTGAAGACAACATGTCGGCTTCAGTTCATCTCCAGCACATGCATAGAAGCCCAGCCACCGTGCTAAAACCAAACGATCTGGGAACCCCAATTATCCCCTTCACAACACCCCTTGGTGCGATGGTTACAGCGAGGGTGCTTGGAATGTTGGACAATCATGACCTCTCTGAGCTTGCGAATCTAGTAAGGACCAAACTTCTTGTCGCAGAGGACCTTTTAGGCCTCCTTATGACGAGCAGCTATAATAGAATTTCATGCAATATAGTAACAAGTGCAAGCCTCATCATGCTGTGCTGGGTCTTCAGCACATGATGCTGCGGCGTATGCGCAGGTAGGACGGGCTGAACGGAGCTTCAATCCGCCTCATCACCAGGCGGAAGCGAAGGCGGCTAAGGCGCTACTGTATGATGCGAAGGTAGCTGCAGGTTTGTTCCCCATACCAGCAGCTGCGCTTCTGGGATTCGAACGCATGCGAAAGGATGCCATAAGAAGCAGTATGGGACGAGCATATGCAACTCATGAATGCAAGCATGAAACAAGCAAACATTTGCTCAGCGTAGGGAGCCCGACACTCCAGCCTCAAGAGGGATCTAGCTGGACAAGTCACTTGATGGCCCTTTTTACAGAAAGGATATGCAACATGAAGGCGACAATCGTGAATGCATGCATTGCAACTCAGCAGGAAGTAGAGCTCCTAGCGGCTAATCTTGGATACTTAGCGGAGAAATTCGAGATGAAGAGCTGTGACGAAATGGCTAGACCTGCAGGCCCCGCAAACCTCCTATTGGAATATATGGAAAGAATGTGTGCTGAGCACCCAAACCAATGCGCAACTCTGCTTAGGTTGTTGGATGATGCAGCAACCATTGCTGATCTCAGATATCAGGATGCCCCTGAATGGAAATTTGCCCAAACATTCCTCAAGGCTAATGGACTGAGGCTCAACAAAGACCCTAATTGTCTAAGTAAGTCGTACAACAGCGTACATACCGTGTGCCATCTCATGTGTACAAGGTCGCATCCAGACACCCCAACAAGAAATTAGTCAGTTCCTACGGGGTAAAAACCATGCGGGCACATACTTCTATCTGCATGAGTACGAACAGTCTGGAAAGCTCAATTCAGCAAGGCCCGTACGGCCACATAAATATTGCAAACGGCGAACAAACCCATGCCTGTGGTGTACCTACACCACAGCGCCTCTCATGCATGACCTAAAAGCACAACGTAAAGTCATGTGGCTGCGCACTACTGTGCTATGCGAAAACTTCAGTTGAACAAGCCCGGTCGTATCAGCGCCTCGGCAATCCAGCATTGCAGCAGCCGGTTAAGGTGTCACCTCGCTGGTTTTCATTTCAAAACTGGGGGGTTATTGCACAACAGTTGAAGTCCTTGATGAACTGCGTGGGGCTGCACCTGAAACCAACCCTCCAAGAAGCCTCAGGGGTACCCCAGTCCTTGATGGAGACCAGGAAACGTCTACGGATTAGCACCATGCACCGTGGCGCACAGCAGATTTCCTTCCTCATGCCTCCGTACGACCAGGGACTCCAAAACAATATATGGAAAGGTCCTGTAAGGACTAATCCAACTACTACGCCAACACGCGCACGTTCCTTTACTGGAGAGCCCTCGCGTCCACAATCGGCGTCGCCTGGGCACCTCTCAGCAGGCACCGCGCCTTTCTCCGTTCCTTCTTAATTTGCTTTCGTCATCTCTTACTGCTTTAGCCTTTATGCACATCGTTTTTTTTGGAGAAGTGCCTCTCCAACAAGTTCACGAGACGCACCTCAGCACAAGAGGAGATCGTAGAGGCCCCCGGTATGAGGGACTCTTCAGAGAGACCCTTTCTCTACGCACTACCCCGATGCTGGCGCTATCGAGGACGAGGCCCCTGACGGGGGCCCGGAGAGGCCCCTCCACGTACAGTTATTCAATGGAGCATAGGAGCCCTGCACGTAATCAAAATAAGTACTGCTCTTCATGCCTTTTTTTATTCCACGCAGGGGGCCCCCTGCGGAAAGGCTGCGCGACGGTGCTTCCTCGCTGCAGCATACTGCACCATTGTGTAGAAAAAAGCATTTCTTTGGACACAACGAATGCCTTTTTGGAGGCCAAATTGAAGGCCCCACATTTTAATGCCTGTTTATTTGCTGCATTATGGGCTTTGTACGTCCTGTTGCAGGGCGATAAGCGAACGCAATGTCCCCTGTAAATCCTGCTGCTGATGTTGCCTCACTGGCCCTTTGTTCCTGTTGTTGAGGCCTCTGCTACAGCAGCCGTAACCTCTTCTGCCTTAGGCTTCTGCCGAGATACCCTCTTGAGCAGAGCCTGGAGCTGCACGTGACGAGGGGGACAGATCTCGTCCGCCCGCTGAGCTGCGTTTATGGCAGAACGCAAAATGTCTGAAAGCGCAGGAAGGACACACATTTTGGCATAGCTCCAGCTCTAAAAGGAATAGGGGAACAGATATCTCAGGCAAACAGTTTGAAAAACGAGTGAGGGCCCTTTCATCCCCGTAAATGCGCTTACCAACACCTTGTTCGCCCGTTACCCTCGAGAGCTGGAAAAGATGCTCCCCGACCACCAAAACCCGCAAACCTGAATCCGCCACAAACACAGGTGAAAAAATGTTTGTTCAGATGCGTGCACCTCTCAAAGGGGGCTTAACAATCAGCAGCGATCCATGTAATACTGTGTGGCGCAACCCACAAGGCACCACCTTTCAAAAGTAGCGCCGACACTGGAGTCATTGAACCAGAAGGGTCTCTTCAAACAGCAATACACATCGATAAACTGAATACACGGCAGGTAACAGGGTCATGGTCATCCCTACCTTCGTCTTTGAAGAGAGACTCCAGGTGGCGCTTCTTCACATATTTGCTTGCTGCACAATCAACACACACAACCAAGTCCTTGCCACGTGAAAACACATGCAGTGACTCACGTGCTGAAAACCAGCAACCATTTCCACCCTCTAAGTGGCACCGGCGAAAAACCTGCAGTGCAGGAAGAAAAGCCTTACGCCCTAGGCAGCGGTCATCGATCTCCAACACCAACTGCATGCACAAGGAAAAATCGGCAAACGCTTCGAAATAATGTACGACTGGGACAAACCGCCTCCGGAAAGAGAGAAAGTCGGCGGCGGCAGCGACTGCGATAAACCGTTCGATGGTTGAGATGAGCTGGCACTCAGTTAGGAGTCACCGTGCCCAACTTCGTAAGGGCCTTATAAGAAATCACGGGGCCCCTGTGCAGGTGCTACAAATTAGAAGGGCCCACAACGCCCGTGCCGTTGTGAAAGCAGCAGCTCTACGAACAACCCACAATCGTGAGACCGCCACGAGGTCCTTTGAAGAAGTAACGCACCTTCCTCGCAGGGCAATAAAAAGACACATTGTATGGTCCAAGTTGTTCATTGTAAACCCATTTTGCCTGAGGCCCTGCATTAGGGTTTGTCTTCTTTGAAGGGAGTTGCCGCTGCAGCTGCTCCTCTACATCAATACCTGGGCCGCCGTCCCCTTGCACCTGGCCTAGGTCAGTCTCTTCGTCCTGAGAGGCGGCAGGTACCACCTCAGCCCCCAGCTTTTCGAGGGCCCTTCTTAGCGTAAAATGCAGACGGCGGCTCTGGCGTCTATCCAGTGCTGCCTGCACACGGGATGCCTCTGCCGCTGCCGCCTCTAGAGATGGCTGAACCACACACATGCGCGGGTTCGGGGAGCAGGGGGATAGAGATACGAAGGACAAGGAAGGAACATGCAGGGAGGATTCAGGACTGTGGCGCGAGGAATGGGAGGGCACGGCACGCAGAACCGATGCACTGAGAGGCAAAGACACGCCTATGTGAAGTCATGGGCGAAAAGAAGAGAAGCGGATCATAGAGCTTAACGAGATCAGAGAGCGAGCTTGGCACAATGCATGTCCCCCTCAGCAGCAACTGGAGAAGAAAGACGTGTAACAAGCGACAGACCCGGGATCCCCAAGTACGCAAACATACCGGCACTTGAAAGTGTGGCAGCAAGTCCTTAGAAAGCTCTACCTCAGTGAGAATATCCTGAAGTCAAACGAAATGATGCGCACTCGCCAAACCTATTGAGACACTACAGAAGTGAAAGCTAAGGGGCCGGCCGTCTTATAGAAAGCGGATCAAAACAGGATTCGACCCAACGGGAAAGGAAGAAAGCACAGGCGCCAGGTGAGAGCGAAACGAGGCTGACGGAGGAGGGAGAATGATTGGAGAAGAAAGATGAAACAAAGTAGGAAGCAGCAAGAACCGAGATGGCGGCACACGAAGACGCAGACGAATGCCAGCCTACCGGCAGAAGAGCAAGCGAAGCTGCATGATCTGCCTCTATTCTCTTTATCGCGCTCTGCAGCAGGCGCGCAGCTTCGGAGGCCTCCCAAGAGTCCCCAGCCACTGCCGGGTCGAAGGCCTTTAGCGCGCAGAGGGCCCAGCAGAGACGCTGCAACAATCGCAAACAGGCAAGTTGGCGTTACGCATATGTATATATATATATATATATATATATATATATATATATATATTCGTAAGAAAGACATCCCGACGGTCAGTGGATCCTTTGCCGGTGCTGCAGCTTTGAGGCGGTCAAGGAAGGCGACTAAAGAGTATGTTATTATCTCCACTTTATTTTCTCAACGCAGAGGCAACTAACTGTAGCCAGCAGAGCAGCTCACCGCAAATACAATCGACTGCGAACGTGGCAGTTCGTCGAGCCCCGCAGCCTCGTGCAAAAGATGGACTATTAAACCCGAAAAGCGCTCTGCAAACGCAGCAACATGGCGGATGAAGAGAGATTCAGAGAGAGCGACGATTTGACGGTAGCTTTGCCAAATATGGTAACAAGGTAAAAGCAAAGAAGAAATCTGCCCCTTAAAGGGCGGAAACCCCCCCTACTCGGTCCCATCCGCTCCTGTCGGTCGTCTTTCCCATGGGTATGCTCATCATTTCGCCCTCTCTGCAGTCAGCCCTTGATCTGCCTGCCCAAGCGTCTGTTCTCGTAGCAACTTACGGGGGTCGACACCATTCAATGACACGCCAAAGAGGGCAGCAGCAGCGGCATCGGCAGAAAGCTTTTGCGCTTCAGCGTACAAAGGCGTTGCTCTGGAAACCCTCTTTAGCAGCACCTGGACGAAGAATGCCAACTCGTCCTCAGACACTGCAGGCGGCCGCACAACAAGCAGCACGGCAATACAGCATTTCCACCAGCAGCAACATATCAACATGACTCCAGAAACTAGAGCCACCAAGAGCACCAAGAGTAAGCTCCAAAGTAGCAAGCGCAGCAGCAGCGCTGCACGCGAAACAGGCTATACCACTTGCCGCACAGCAGGACGAGCCGCAAACGATATACAGGGGACAGCTAGCTCACAGAGGACGCGGTTCGCGCAGATGAGTGGCAGAAGCCGGGCAGTTTCATTCGAGGAGAGCCTGCAATTTCGGCACACATCGCGAAATTCTTTTACAGATTCCCTTTTCAGATGGGATGTCAAACCTATCAAGAAAGACGGCAGCTCGCCCCGGGAGGCTGGTGTGCATGCCGCATGCATGCAAGCAGGCAGAGACGGTGCCTACGTCCAAGGCGACAGGCATGAAGGGGCCAACACCGCGAATACCACTGGGCAAAGCATAGAGGAAAGCGGACTGAACGGAGCGCAGCTGGCGATGCAGAGCCGAGAGGCAGCTCAGCGCAAAGAGAGGAGAAAGAAGAGTGACACTGTGCATGCCAAGCTTCGAAGAAAAGCGGCCACAAGCCTACCATCTGACATTCAGTTTGAATAAACGCGTCGACTTCCATGCCACATGCCGAACAAATGCGAAAGGCGCATTCGTCTCGATAGACCATCTGAAGAATTCCTGTAAGATGCGTGCGCGTTGTGCCTCTGAAACCTCCGCTACAAACCGCTCCTGATCCAGGAGTGCCCCCGCAGCTGAGTTCATACAAAAAGCGCAAAAAATGTGCACTCTCAGCCGGCTGCATCCCTGCACAGGGGCAGCACTTAAGGGGGCAGGCCACCACAGGCTAGAAGCGACAAAAAGAACAACTCGCGCGGTTTGAGACAATATGATATTTACGCCGAGACCACTACGATTACCCTGCTCACCTTGGGTAAGGGTGAGAAGGTCGTTATCCCGAATAACTTTCCGATTTGCTAGAGCAGAGGCCCCGTGAAGGATTTGGAGCAGTTGGAGAACTTCGTATCTCCCCAAGAGGGGACAGATACGGAGGAGAACTTCGGTCCAGACGGCCTTGACGCGCTTTACAGTGTACTGCATCTGCTGCTGCATCTGCTGCTGCTGGTGCTGCTGCGGCTCCCTCGGCAACAGCTGCGCCGGAGCTGCCCGCATCAACGTTGGAAGGGCCCTAACATGGGAGGGCTGCGTTGAGGCAGGGTATGCCTCAACCTTCTTGGCGCAGCAGAAGATCAGCTCCGAGACAAGGTCGTCACAGAGACCCCTGTAGAGGCTGAGAGAAAGGGGCCCCTCACCCTTGGTACTTGCAGCGCCGGCTGTCTCCTCCCCTGCCGCTATCTGCAGCGCCTGCCGCAAGGCGGGCGAGGGATTCGCTAGGACATCACGTGCCTTCTGCGCTCCCTCTCTCGTAAGGAAGTGCATCGAGAAGAGTGCCTGCATGCGCGCTGCATTTGCAGCCAGAAGAGCTACATCGTGGGGGAGGAAGTTGCTTCGTCCGCCCCGCAGCAACTGCCGAAGCTGCTGCAACAGGAGCAGCTGCTGCTGCAGCAGCAGACCAAAATCTGCTTCATCTTGTTCCTCACGGCGCAGGAGCTCATTCAGCACATTTGTAGCGTACAGCCACTCCTTGGGGCCCAGCCTGCCCGCCAGCTTGGCCCCATTGAGACCTTGCAAGTACAGGGAGACGCTGTTCTTCGCTTCTAGAGCGTCTAGCTCTCCCAAGAGGGCAGCGCTCAAGAACTGGCGCTGCCTCTCCCGCGCAGTCAAGGGAGGGGGACCCCCTCCCTCATTCGCGGGAGAGCTCTGAAGGCCTCCACGAGGCCCCTGCGTGCCCCATGCAGCGCCACCTTGAGGTTGAGAGGGGCCCCACGCAGCCTGGCCTTGCTGGGCAGGACCGGGATACGTCGGAGCCATTCCATAGGGGCCCCCCATCGGCGGTGGGGGGTAGTACCCTACCCCGCCGACGGGAGGCGGGGCGTAGGGAGAGGCTCCATGGTAAGGAGGAAAAGGGGCAACACTTGGCTGGTAAGCATAAGCCGTTCCCCCGTAGGGGCCTTCGGGGACGCCACCAGGGTGGGCCCCTCCTGGAGGTGTGCAGTATGCGCTTGCTCCGCCATCGGCGACTCCAAACTGTCCATAGGGGGCGCCGGCTTGGGAAGGATCGTAGGTGCTGGTGGAGAGGGGCCCCGCGGGGGCCTCGAAGGGCGAGTTATTCGCATAGGGATACGAACTGGGCGCTACAGCAGAAGGATCTCCTACTGTGGTGCCATTCTGAGGCCTGGGATCTCTTTGCTGCTCGGCAGTCTGGGGGTAGTTGGGTGCGAAGGGATCGTGGAAGGCGGCGAAGAGACGGCGGGGGAGAGTGGCGGCAGTGCCAGGAGGAGGGGGAGCCCTAAGGAGGAACTGTCCGGCACGTGCTGTCATCATTGGGTGGGGGTGTCAGCAGCTGGATAGATCTAGGAGTAGAGCACAAGAAAGGAGAATAGAGGGATCTGTGGCGTGGGGAGAGAGAAAGAACACAGCGTCTCCCTCTCTTGGGGTGTGAGGGCTCCACAAAGGGGAAAGAAAGAAGAATCAAGGTCTTGCAACAGATAGACTAAACATAAATCAGATCCTTAACCTCTAACCCAAAACAACGAAGGCGTAGAGGCACGTCTCGCCCGCCTGCCGGTGCTCGTGGGTCTACGCTTCGACTTCAAACTGCAGATGTGGGGCTGCTGCAGATCGGTCAGCTGGTGCTCTCGCTGGTCCTGTATGAAACATTACAACTATTCTTGCAAGCCGTTTCAGCTTGGGAGAGGTGTGCGTAAACGGCTCTTTGCTTTGGGGGGCCCTCGTGCAGCCGTCAGACTATAGATCACCTACAGATCTAAGGTGTGCCTGCTGCACCCCAAGCTGCTGCAGAGGCAGCAAACCCTCTCCTTCTTGCAACCTACGGCTGTCTTGATTTCTTCTTTTGGTGTATAAGGGAGACTGTAGTGAATAAGAATTGCAGGATCTGTACATTCCGGTGTAAGAAGCAGCTGATCTGGGTGATCCCAAGCGTACAGGGGGACACCCGTCCTCCGAACTTTGCCGACCGCCTCCAGCCGATGTGTGCTGTTACGCGTCTTCTCCGGTCCCCCTTACGAAAAGAACCGCCACCTGCGTAGCCATTGCATACGAAAAATTTTAAAAACTACGTTCCCCTCAGTTTTAACCTCAAAAGAACTATTCTCTCGCATGGTGGCCGGCCTCGCCGAGACGGGGTCCACGAACAACCACAACAGCCATCAAGCACCTTGCAACATTTCATGCGATATTTGAAAAAATTTGCACTGTCAACTTTGTATACACACATTGTAGACACCTTTCTATTGGAAATATGAAAGCAAGAATCACAGGATACAATGCATTAGCTCTTCAGACACACTGCCAGCCATTCGGCATCTAACGAAAACATAACCACGTGGGAATAAACCGTCGTAAAAATTACTTTATCCAGTAGGTGAGACGCCTTCATACTAAAAAGACACGCTTTTATGTTTTATACCTGGTGGCTCCGGAGAACAACGGAAAAGATATGGTGGAAGCCCCCGTGTGTCGATCTGTACGGGCGGCAACATTCATGAAGGGAAGGTCCTAAGGCAATCCCACGGCGCAATAAGGAAAACGAAGCAAAGAGAAGCAAAGGAGTAATCTCCGGCAAGCTCTGAGAGCGCCGAAAGTCTCCTATAGCAATCGGCGGTTCATTGCCTCAAACATAGGGCTGCCGTAGACGCTGCTCTCAATGCGACGGGATCGGAGGTCTTCACGTCCTTGGATGGCGAAAGTGCAAGGAAGAAAATGGAAACCCCGCAGCACGCAGTATACTGCATGGCTGCCGTATCCCTGCATCGATCACAATTCTTCAGCTCGATGCGGAATGCGCATGCACCTTGACCTACTTCCAAGCCCCAAAAAGGCAGGAACGCGCATCTCGAGGCAAATTAGTCTAGCTGTCCCAAGTGCATTATAGCATATAGCAGAAATGAACCAGAATAATAGCAAATTTTGGAGTCTGTTAGGTCAAACTAAATTAGGTAGTTCAGGCGTACTATGCCTTAGAACTTTTTTTGGCAATTACCACTAAGACATGACGGTGGCTTTTTCAGGCTCTTCGAGTTCAATATTTTTAAGTACATAAGCTTATGGTTTAGGCAAAATAGTGCTTGGGCTGGGGCAGGCTTGGGTTGGATAGTTTCATGAAGTCGGTAATGGCTAGGTGCTCTGCGCATGCAGTGGCCGGCCACGGCTAGCTGCTGCAAAAGGTAGTGAAAGAGATTATCAGGAAAAAAACCCCTTATTATAAGCAAAAGTTCGAACATATTTTAGCTTTAAAACATTTTCCCATGACAGTTTTTACATCATTCAGCAGCCCTTTTTACCATCCATGGAGCCAATGATCCAAGGAAGAGCATTGCACTGGCCTTACATCTAAGGAACCGAAACTGCTGCTTTCCCCCAACTTTCCCTTATCTTACAGGTTTACTTTCTCTCTTCTATTATACGAAGACTGTGCCTAGGAATAGAATCGAATTACTTGCTTACCTTCAGAACGGTCGGGCTTTTCAACTGCGTAAGGCAACTAAGATACCAGGGGAAGATATCCTCATCATTTTTACTACACTAGTTACATTTTATTGGGAAGTGGTAAAGTGAGAACTCTCAGTCTTAGCTCTTTGTAAATCTTATTGGATACAGGGTAGAGTTCAACGTACGATTAAAATGTGTGCGTGTACTGTCCATGGTATGTGCAGCCAGCTGCAAATGTTCCGATTTAGTAAACAAGTCAGTGCTGCGCACTCTACCTGTCCATCCCCCCTATGGCTGAATGTCTGAGAGGTGAGTCTAATGGGAAAGAGAGCCCCACGTGCAAGGCAGTCGAAACTTTCAAAGTGAGCTTCATAGTTGGTGTGATCTGAAGTGGGTCCCTTTGGAGGTCCTCAGCGCAGCATGTTGTCTACGGTGATTCTAAAGCCAAAATTTTGGGAGATTAGCATAATCAACTTACAGACAAGGATTGAAAAGGCCCATCCACTTATATAGACACTTGAAAAGCAAAGACATGAGCTACCACTGTAATCGCGCTGCGGTCAATATTTTCGCGGTCCAAGGCTCGCTGTAGGCGATACCACATGAAGAACTAACAGGTCTGCATGCTCATAAGTTATAGTGGCCTTCCATCCTTAGAGGTTATTGCCGATGCATGGTTTTTGATTATCATCAAGCAAGGATTTTACGTAATTAAAGAAGATGGTTGGAAGGATGGTATTTCAGGCAGTGCTATAGGTGCATAGTATTTCTCCTAAACTAGATCAAGCAGAAAGTTGGGCTCATCTGTGGGAAAGGTAAAAGCCGATTATATGGCAAAAACATGCATTTCAGCCAGATACTTTTGAATTTATCGGCACTGACGGCCTCTGGGCCAATGTGAAAGCTCTTACACCAAAGCCCCTATCTGCCTTGTATACAGCAATGCACGCACAGACAACCAAATAGATATAATGGCCCTTTCCACGGCATGCAAACTGTCGAGAGTTTTAGGTGTTGGTGCTTTGGGTGCGCCTTTAAGAGCGAATAAGTTGGTTGGCGGCACTATAGCACAGTTCGTTCACTACAAGAACTGCGTTGTGCTTATACTCACAGTCCAGAGGTACTCCTGTAATGCATCAACGCCCTATGCCTTTCAATATAGCTTGCCCACCTTCCCTGATGTCTTGCACCGAATCCAATACTCGTTACCCACCGCTTCCTCACCGACGCATTCATATTTCGAATCCGCTGGATTGGATTATTTGGAGAGGAGCTCGCAGTGTTTGTCATTTGCAGGCAGCTTCATCGCACCATTCCTCTCCAGTCTGATGTATGATGATTGCATGAACACAGGTTCGAAGCTACTAACTGCTAGACTATTTCGGTTCCTAGTTAGAAGCTTTCGTCGGCGATGGTTTATTACAGCTACAACACGCTTACCCTGGATAAACTAGCACTGTCGTGCTAAGTACTATATATATGTGAGCTCCATCTGATATTAACCAGGGATTGTGAGCCACAAGGCTCGCAAGAAGGCCTTAACTACCTCGACAACTTCTCCAACAGACCTCCCAGGTTCTTCCGAACTCAAGTGTCTGTGTCCAAAAATGCAGGATCTCAAGACAGCACTGCTTTCGCATATACCGAATTTTTTTAACACTGTAAAATACCAAGGCCTGCACAATCTTGACAGGAGCGCTTGCATGTTTCAATCTCGGAAACAAGCAGTCCCCTTAGTTGTGTTGGCACCCCAACCGCCCCATACACGCTTTCAGGCGGCATATTTAGCTCCTAAGCTTCCATGTTCATTCGACATGATTCACCCTTTGTGCAGCGCAGAGCTATAGAACTATATTCATAGCCTTCAAATGTAGTTTCAGAAGTGGCTGGCTACAGGACGTCAGACCCACAAGCTAGGGGTACACGTAGGGTTTGTACAGCTGCTGGACAGTTGCGGGGGCGACGCACGACGCCTCCTAGTTAATCGATATACGACGCAAATATATTTTTTGGGCCCCACCTAATATCTTCGCAGATCCCAGATAACAACTTTCCCCAGAGTTTTCGTATTCACCTGTGAACCAGCAGCTTTCCATGTACACATTGAGTTATGTGAATCACCGCTCGTTGGGCTTAACCGTCCAGTTTTTCTAAAGGCATATAAAGCCTCTAAGCCTCTAGTTGCAAGTGCATTGACGTAACCTCAGCTGTGAACAAAGCAGTGGAGGCCGCATTTTTACTATCAGTCCCCTGCAGTACAGTACCTTTCTCCCAAAGCAGATCGTCACCCAGAAACGACTCAAAGCCTCCATAAAGCCTAGTTGTCTCCCTCCAAATAAGCAGGCACCGTTATGGATCAGCAGCCACACGCCACGGTTGAGACGAAGACTAGATCAGAGCAGCAAGGAATGTCAGACTAAAAGGCCCAAAGTATGTGGTACGCTACCAGTAGGTGCTTTCGAATGCCAGGTAGCACAAGTGAAACAGTGAATATGCGTCTGCATACTGTCCAAGTGTGCCACGGATAAATAAATAATGTAGCACAATATTATTGCACAGGCACGGGATAAAACTATGACCTCTCGCTGATGGAGCGGAGAGACCTTCGTGCTATTTACTCTAGGTGATTACTATGCATCATCCTCTATCAATATTAATATATCAAGGCATAAAAGCTTGCGACAAAGCTCATTAGAATAAGCAGCCAATAGGTGGGGCAGTGCAAAACATCAATGTTTGAGGACTAGGATACGTAGCACTTTGTTCGAGATACCATACAGGCAACCTGATTGTGCAGGGCAGTAGGTTGCCCACGGGGCTTCGAGTCCTACTTGTAGGATCTAGTTCACTTTACTGACAGCTCGAAGTCGAAGCTATGCAGCTTAGTGATCCATTTTGTTGGATAAGTCAAATTGTGCACGGTCCATGCAAAGTAGCCTTCCTATAGCCACAAGCACTAGGAATTTTCATGAGCGTTGAGTGACAGCGCCGATAAAGACGGCAATGCCACATAAGTCAGTGTCTGAAAACCTTTATCAAGGATTATAGTATGGGGAATGCGATGTGGGGACGCACTCTACAGACCTTGCTACGTACCCCTCGACCTGTAACGCCTCGTCAGCCACGCAGGCGGTGAAGGTGCGCAGTTTTCCTACGGAGTCATAATGCGAGCACTTGAAAGTAATTCAAAACGAATTTTTTTGAATTAAATGTAGCTTCAGAAGTGGCCGGCTATAGGGTATCAGACCCACGAGCTTGGGGTACACGTCGGGTTTGTACAGCAACTGGACAGGCGTGGGGGTGACGCACAACGCCTCCTAGTTGATCGGCAGAAGATGATGCAAATCTATTTTTTCCCCTATTTAACACTTATGTCTACAGCGAATTAAATGATCGGTTATAGGCTTTGTACCAGCAATGTTTTTGCACCCTGTGTCGTGAAGCGGCCCTTGTTCAGGCGGTATGCGCTGGCTGTAGGCTTTAGCTACGCTCTACCAGTTTCTGGATTTTCCAAAGGTCTACCTGCCGTCCTAGGCCTGGGCAGTACCTGGCCTAGAACTTCAGCTAATGCTCCCCATATTGCTGCAGCATCGGTACTTCTGATTATAATTTAATGACAAAATTTCAAATATTCGGATTCTTCCCGAGATTGTGCCCTGATTGATGCCAAGTAAAAGCCTTGTCCTGAGATGGTCTGGAGCATGTGTTATCTAACAAGGTAAGGAAGTGGATTGCAAATGTTCTAACTGAACATATCAGTGTATATCATGTATTGCTTGATGCGTGATGAGTTTTAGGATCTTTCTAGGCCGAAGATCAGATGTGTGTTTATCCTGCCGGGGTCCTGCTCTGTTGTTTGTTCACGTCAACTTTCGTTCGCACTTTGAGCGCATGGCAAGCAACAATGAGCTTCGTGTCCCAATCATGCACAAAACAGAGGAGCGATGCTTTATGCTATCCTCATCAATATATCTGTGTTGTGTTGCTTTTTGGTACTACATTCAGCGTTGGATTTTCCCACGTGGTTTTCATGAAGAAGACTTGCAAAAGGAAAACCAGCCGAAGCATGAAATTTGTCGTCGGCCCCTGTAAAATATTCGTCACAGTCCAACATTGTAGGGCTACACGGCATTAGTGTAAACGGAACAGATGAGAGTCGTGGTAGAGCTTAGGGCACGCTCAGGGCAGTCCAGTGACGAGGACTATAGCTTAGCATCTACTGACATATAAATGGCACATGAGAGTTAAGTTCTGGTCCTTTTGTGTTGGGCAGAGAATATAACAGCGCCAAGCCATGCATCAGACTTTTAAGGAAGGCTGAGATAAAGCAAATTCTAGGGGCACACTCAACCAACGCCTTCCAACGTAGGAGAGTTATGTATGAAATGCATATTGACGATCGCTCTGCTAAATTCCTGACCTTGCCTTACTCTTCAGACCACTGCAAGGCTGTTCCAATTCAATTAATGGCCTGTGTGTTGCTGGATCCGTTCGTGTTTCAAATGTGAATTTGTAGAGGAGGACCGATTCAAAGAACTGCCCCCAACAGACAGCGTCAGCATTTTGGACGCCTTGGCCCACTTCTAAAAGTCTTTTAAATGTTCTGGATTTAGTTGTTCTTCTCGTTATGCATTGTGAATACCCACCTGTTATTCGGTGTATGGGAAGACAAGAGCTGCTTGAGAGAAGCGCTCACTCTGCAGATAGAATGCGTGTCTATACTTCGTTAGTAAGAAAGGTTTTTCCTTGCCACGAAACACAACACATTGCATAAGGATTCTAAGTGCCGACGTTGGGCGTCGCACCGGTGAATTTCCCTTTCATTCATGCCATTTGTTTAGCTTTTTCATGTACACTATTCAAAGAATATTAAAATTGAACCCAGCCTGGAGTAAATTAGTTGCAGTAAGAAGCAAATTTGGTTTGTTGATATCTCTTAATCAATGGACAACCCCCCAGCGTGTAATCGCGGCGCGTTGAAGGTCGAGTTCAATCCCACATCGTAGACAAGGAAACCCCCAAGACGTGATTGTCTCCACCAAAGAACAGATGTGAGCGCTCAAATGCTGTTGTGTTTTCCGATAGGAACTGGATATCGTGCTGCTATCAGAGTAGCTGCTCTTGAGCATTACTGCTAAAACCGGAGCGATACCCACAGATACTGCGGTACAGCCATCGTCAAGTGATGCGAAATAGTCCATTATAATCTTTCGCCATGCTTGCATAGTAGTTTTGGCAAACTCAAATGATATTCATCATTAGTGAATCGGTCAATGTGTGAGCGAAGCTCCCAGCGGACAGAGGTGTGGCCAACGAATGACAACACATGTGTTTAGTAACGTTGAGATCTCGAAGTGTTGCCAACTAGCGTGCGGTTGCATCTCAAGGAATGCAAAGGCCCAGTAGTATAAGTACCCCGCACTGGGCTGGGGATCACAGCATTGAGTTGGGTTCACTCCCTAAGAAAGAAGGCTGGCAGTGACCGGGGACTTGAATTGCATCACACGATTTGATAAGTGTCTGACTAGTGCTACATTTTCGCCTCACGGGATTCGTTTTATAGAAGTGAGAGCCATACAATCCCATAAAACTAGTGGTGCCGGACGGCCTTTGGTATGAGATTCCTGGATGAAGTTGAGCGACCCCATTGCCTTGTATTGATCTTTTCATCCACCTTTTGGTGAGCGGAATGCACAGATATGTGTTGCGGGTTGGGGAGGGTATTCAGCATTGTTCGGTGCTGTCTACGAAATAAGTCTCAATATCCTCTGTTGCAGTCTACAGGTGTCAACATTTCTTCGTTCGTTTTTGCTCCGTTGAGGAATTTGATAAGGTTGTCCTCAAAAAGCTGAATGGATGCTTCTACGCTGTAGTTCTCGCACCAGTCTGCGTTGTGACACGACAACAGAAGGTTGGGAGCGCCCCAAAGAGGAGAAGACGCCGGAAGGGGCTCTGTCTGGAACACGTCCAGAGCGGCTCCAGAGATGAGGCTACTGTTCAGGGCCTGGGACAAAGTGGACATACACAGCATGAGCAAGATCGAAATGGGGGGGCTTTAAAGAAGAGAGGAGAAAGGGACGCACTAACGAGACATAGCATGGGGAAACAGAAAGTATAAGGAGGAAGCCGACAGGACTTGGAGGATTGCGGATTGAAGCACACCTGCAGCAAGGCCTCCTCGTCGACGACGCATCCTCGTCCAAGTGAGATGAACACTCCGGTTTTTTTCATAGCTCCAAATTGTTCTCTGGAGATGCAGTTAACGGTCTCTGGCGTCGCAGGCAAGCTGCAAATCACAAAATCCGACTGCCGATACACCTGAACACGAAGCAGCAACGAAAGCACAAGGGGCTAAAACCTCAACCATAATTAATTCGGAATGCACCAAGCATATGCCACAACAAAACACAAGCTCTTGGGCACCTCCCTTCAATACGACTCATCCTCCCATCTATACAATTTGAATGTAAGAAGAGGAGAAATCGCTGCCTCCTGCAGGTACTCTAGCTATCTGGGACATCCCTATTAGCCCGCGCTGTCTTTATGTCCATGAGCCAGTAACTATTAGGGACGGAAGATGGAGGAAGAAGATAGAACAATTGAAGATACACTTCGTGCATGGCACCCTCACAGCATGTGGAGTAGAAACTAAGCTGAATTGGCAAGGTATAATAGAGGCAAGAAAAAACAACTCAAGCAGTAGCAGAAACAGCAGAGTGCCCCCCAGAGCAGCAGTAAGCCGCCTTCCTACTTCTAAATGGTCCTTGCTGTCTGATGCGTAAACTTCGTCGAGGTATGGGCACGTTCTCGTGGCGTCGCGGCGGACTGCGATGCAGCGCATCCCAAAAAACTGACACACACATACACAGAGGGCACAGGCACAGATGTGCAGAGTTGAAAGCACATTAGAGCAATGTGGGTTTGGAGAGAGGAAGGTAAATACGGTGAAAATCGATGCCGGCAGACAGGCACAGTGCATATCTTCCCTAGTTGGTTTGACTGGCCACTTCACGGAAAGACGCGTTCTTCCCAATCTCTGCGTCTGTTGTAGTTAATGCACTTCTGCCTGAGGCCCTAGACCATGCTCAGCTAACCAGACTGAGTATGTCCATCACTAAATTGCCATTTCTATGTATGGATGGTTCTCCTTAGTGTGCCTCTCTTTATGTACATCTCTCTCTAATGCACCCAGTTGCTGCCAGAGGCTATACTCCACTGACCTTGCATGCAGAGGCTATTTCCCTTGCAATGTCTCCATAACCAATGAACCCCGCCGTTTTACCCTTGATCTCTCCGACGATGAATCTTTCCCACCTATTGTCGCTTTTGTTCTTCTGTAGCCTGGGGACCTGCTTCGCGAAGTGCATGATGGCAGCAATAGCGTATTCCTTAAGAGAAGAAGAGTAAATCCCTTTCGCGTTCGTTACCAATAGACCGCTCCTACTGAGGGGAAGACTTGGGTCTGACGGGCACGGTAGCTTTCGTAGTGCTGCGGAGAGGCCGTCGACGCCCGCCAAATAGCTGTGCACCCAGCGGAGGCTTTTAAGTAGGGGGATGACCTCCATAAGGAGAGAAGGAGGCGCCTCTACTACCAAAAGAATCTCGGCCTGAGGTTTGCAAACAAGAGCAGAATCTCTCCTCCGATGAAGTGCCTCGCTTCGGCATCAGGAAGGAGCATGTCTGTGGAAGGAACTGTGTGTATGGGCAGATTAGAAAGATTTAATACTGCAGTGAACACCAGCTGGGGAAGTGAAGATGGAATAGCGGAAGAGAGTCCATGCAGGTCGTTGGAGCTGTGTAGGCAGCCCAGCATTGCATCCAATACAACCCTGGGGTAGTGTGCCCTCAAACCCGCAAAATCCATACAGCTTTGATCTCTTCCTTTCGTTCATTGAAGTCTTCAATGGAACATCCGGAAACCAATTCAAAGTCCGGGAAATTTACCGCCAGATGCCGGACAAATCGGGGCAAGACCACCTGCCCAATGGAGGGTGGCGGTACAGTCTTGGAACCAGCAACTGAAGCCTCTGGAAAAACAGAAAGGTCAACAGGGTAAGGTGTCACGGCAACAATGAGGCGTTTTCCCATTCTTGCGGCGCGTTTAGAGGAGAGAAACTTGGCTGTGGCGTAGACAGAAGGGAAGCCGAAGAGGAAAGGTTGAGAGTCAAAATGCCTCCCAAAGCACTGGCCATATAGCGGAGTGAAATGACAGCTCTGGAATCCGGTATTAGCTTTTGGCGCAGAAGACCCTCATTGACATTTAACTTATTGGGGGTCCTCGCTCCCTCCGATTGCTCTTGTGTGTGCGATCAGCACAAACAATTCTACGTTTCTCTAGAGTTTTTTTCAGAAAGCCTGGATTAGGTTTGCCCAGGGATGTGAATTTTAGGGTGTAGATCACTAGTAAGTCTGCGGTTTGTGTCATGAAATATGCTTTCTGGACGTCTGCTCCATCCGCAGTGCATGCAGCGATCGACGGTTTGCTGTTAGTTGTCGTAGTTTACACTGGGGCCAATGCCTTTCCCGGGCCTTCCTTTTTACGATTTTTGAGATTCATGCCTTTAACACCCTCTGCATCCCGGAAGAGTTAGAGAAGAGGGGCACGCCTGTATACCTGCCTCCTCGCTCACTCGACTTGTACGTGCATTCGAGCTTCCTCAGAGCAATGTCTTCCCTCCATTGCAATTGAATTGCAATGTTCCGCCGGGCAGTATCAATCGGCTTGTCTCCTCAGAGACTGAGGATAGTGCCTTCCTGCCTTTCATCCTGCCGATGGCTGTGCTCGTTTAAACCGCCACCTCTGTCCTCCCACGGCGTACCAACGGCTTCTGGGGGGCTCCTTGAAACTGCATCTTGCACTAGCGGAGATCCACAAGATGCTGCTCTCGGGGAAGGGAAGATTTTACCCGATCTAAGGGTTGGGGTTTTGATTGTTGGAGGCGGCCTCACAGGGCTTACCGCTGCCCACGAGCTACAGCGCATGCAAAAACACGGAATTCCGCTACCCGCGCCTCCGTCTGCTCTTTCTCTCCTGACCACGGCAGTAGATTGTGCCGAGGGAGGCAAGCCCTCTTGTATACACGATGAACAGTGCATACAGGAGATGCCCTTTGTTGTTGTTGAGGCCGGCAGTGGTGTGGGTGGCTGTCTGGAGACACAACGCTCTGCATGCGGAGCATTCCTGTGGGATAGTGGGGCTAACAGTTTTCGGCTCACGACGGAAACGCGACAGCTGGTCAAAGAGGTTGGTTTGGACGAAGAATTGCTGACAGCCCCCAGGGAGGCCCCCCGCTTCGCTGCTGTGGGGGGTCAGTTGCTGCCCCTACCCCACTCCCTCCCATCTCTCATATCTTCTTCCATTCTCTCGTGGCGAGGGAAAGTGCATCTGGCCAAGGGCCTTCTCTTTGGGGCAGACTCCTGGGTGCCACCACCACTGCGCACGCTGAAAATACCGAGACAGGGACAGGTACAAGGCGACATGAGGGACAGCCCGAAAGACCTCGATTCTCCCACAGTTTCCGAATATGTACGTACAGTGCTCGGCACCGAGGTTGAAAGGAAGGTTGTAGGCGCGCTCGTCACAGGAATCTACGCGGCAGACGGGGCCTCCCTCTCCATGAGGCTGGCATTGCCGGGTCTTAAGGCACTCCTGGACAGAGGACTCATCAGGAGCCTCGCTGCAACTGCCGTCAGCCGCCTGGCGTCATTCCTGAGTCCGTCTGATTTTCCTGTTTCTTCTGTAGGGGCTTCACCCGCCAGCTCAGAGCAAGCGAGCCTCAGGCAGGACACGGCGGGAGGCGGAGGGAAGCGGCGGGGCCCCTCAATAGCCAATTTCCGGCAGGGCATGCATGCGCTAACGCTGCGCCTGGCAAACGCACTTCCTCCCAAGGCCGTGCTGCTGCGTTCCCACGTGTCCTCGCTCTTTCCCCTCTCAGACTTCAGACCGCAGGCAGACGGGTTTCTTGCAGTTATCTCCACGCCAAACGCGGAGAGACGCATTCTTGCAAGCCACGTGCTCCTCACAACGCCCCCGAATGAAGCTGCTCGACTGCTAGGCACGGCTGGGGCATCACGGATTCCTCAGAAACAGGTTCTAGCAGGGGACGGACAGCTCGTGCAGCAAGGGCTGCTTAGCTCGACGGCAGTGCGGATGCTGAACGCCCTACCCTTGTCTTCTGTAGCCCTGGTCACTCTCGCATTAAGGCCAGCCACCAATGAGAAGCTGCAGGGCCTTACGCCAAATGGGTTTGGGTATCTGGTGTCTCCCGCCGAGGCATCGGCAGGAGGGTGGGAGACCATGGGGGCCATCAGCGTCTCTCGAATTTTTGAAGGTAGGGCCCCCAAGGGTTTCGAGCTGTACACCGCCTTTTTGGGAGGCCCTTCCCACCCGGAAGCGATCGAAGAAACGGATGAGCAACTCACATCCAGAGCCCTAAGGGACCTCTTGAGAGCATCTAAACAGTCCAATCTGTCCTTCCTTCCGGATCCAGAAGCCCAGGAAAGCTTCCAAACGCGCGAGGCCTACCAGGTTCCAGGGTGTATAAGGTCTTCGGTGTTAAAATTCCCAGAGACCCGTAAGAATGACTCAGTGTATTACTTTCGCGTCTTGGGTATTAGGCGTTGGCCTCGAACTATTGCTACCTTTGGTTTAGGCCACAGCTCGACACTGCACGTAGTGAATGAAGAGCTGCTGCAGCAGCAGCGGCAAAGGCACCCCCAAAGCCACTTGCTCCTGGAGGGTGGGTGGGTAAGTGGCATTGCGGTGGGAGACAGAGTCACGGCGGGGCTTGAGGCAGCGCGGGTCCTTGTAAGGCCCGTACAACAGATGCATAACGGGGCAAAAGTACAAAGGTGACCTCGAGGCATAGAGCCGTCTCGAGGGTATTCATTTTGCCTGCTCTTTCCACTTTTTGTATGCCTTATTTGCCCCAGTGGCCTTTGCTTGTACTGCAGTCTGTACCCGTACCCTGATACCCCTAAACAAGCGCGAGTGCCGAGGAGGTGCTCTGAAGCTGCGCTGCCATGAACAGTGTAGGGAGGGGCTGCCAGGAAGAGGCACCTCCTAATGTATGTCCATTCATTTCCTCTAGCCCTTCAGAACAAAAAGCCAGCCCTAGCGACGCAGTGCATGCTGCTACGCATCAACTAAATTTGTCGTCCTTCGCGGCTAAGACTGTGGGTTCAGAGGGAACTGTCATGAGGGCACTGCCCCAAAGGCAGGGAAAGAAGGGAGCCTGGAGAGTGCTGCGCCCCGAGCAAGACGTCCGACTTGCTCGCTAGCCAAGTAACAGTGAAAAATCGAGCAAAGTACATCAAATCGGGACACTAGGGAGGGTCAAATGAACGAGAGGAGGCTGATGTGGAGTGACGAAGAGACACCACCCCAAAAGGCACCTAGCAACCTCGATCAAAAATGTTATAGACCTTTTCGCTCGACGCTCTCTCTGCTGCGGACCAGCTGCAAGAACCAGAGGAGCTGAAGTGCTCCAAAGAGCGGCATACACGTAAAGTAGAGACCCTTCCTGGCGGGGGAAACAGTGCTTATGACGGGGTCCCTAAGGAGGGCCCACCACAGCTCGGGGAAGAGAAAGAGGCACCCGTAAACCAACCGAACAAGAAAAAAGCTAGCAACAAACAGCGCGTGCACAAGCTTTCCTACCAGTTTTTCGCCCCCTCCTGCCTTCAGAATGAAATAGCGCAGAGAAAAGAAAGGGGTACTGGCCTCAAACGTCAGGAGGGCGGCTGCATAGTAGCACATGGGGATATGCGACGGGAAGAAGAAGGGCGAGCAAACACTCGATATAGAAATGACGGCATGCACGAGCCATTGAAGGCTCCCAGACCCCCAATCCCTTAGAATAACACAAAGGTCCCACAGGAAGTAGCCGCCCGTCAGGATCCCTAAGGCGCAACACCGACAGCAACCTTTGCCCGTATCATAGTGTCCTAAAAGGGGACCCCTGACCAGTATTGCCTCCTCACCGCTTGACCTGTGCTGCAGAGAGGGACTAATACACCATTTAAAACGCCTTAGGAATCATAGCTAAGGCCTTGAAGATTTGTGCTGAGGATCCTTACTGCGTACCCGTAACTGTGTAGAGAGGCGAAGTGCCTGTGGCTTTGTCTTGTATAAGCTGCTGATCTGCCAAGATACACGTGAAAGCAAGGAAAGAGACGACTACAGCATGGTATCCCCCAAGACACCTGTTTCTAGCCACACGGAGAAACGATCGAGAAGCCCGTAACTCGGCACACACACGTGACGCTGCTTCTGCTCTTGCGAGGGCTACCTGTGTTGTTGCTGCCCCTTTTATGCAGCTTGATGCAGCTGGGTCGTTTATTCGTCCAATGGAGGCACAAGAGCTGCACGAAACCTGCGAAACTACTGTTTTTGTTGCAACTGCCGGTCCTGCGTGTGCTTTGATTACTGCTCTACATTCACGCAGCCGCTGCTTGATGACGCGCGCCTCATTTCTAGGCAGGCAGAAGAGGAGAGGCACCTCAAAGTTATTGGAATTGCCAAGGAAGAACCACCCAAGTGTAGCCAGAGCGAAGAACAAAACGGTGAAGCAAACGGGGAAATATCCTTCCCCGTCACCCCAGGCAGCGGGGGGAGACACGCAGCATGACCAAACGCTCTGCGGTAGGAGCCGCCCTTCAGCGAGGGACTTCATCTCTTAGATCATCGCAATATCAAAAGTTAAAAATGCACTCCCAAGTGCCAATCACTGTCTGGTATCGCCCGCACTATTTAGCTTTAAGAGATGTGGATCAGGCGCCCCTTCATGAGCCTATCCGTGGAAAAAGAGGAGATTTCCTCGCATACCCCCTAGAAAAGCTAATTTAAAATCATTTCTGGGGTGACTAGGGGCCCCGGAGGGCCCCTTGGGAAACCACGGGTCCAGCGGTGGAGGCGTCCCTTTTACCAGCAGGGCGGAAGCTTGGGCTCTCTGGGGGTGCAAATACGCTTCATCGACTGAGGAATGGATATGAAAGTGCCTCAATTTATAGTAACAAAGCGACTGATAGGTTTTAGTGGAACCTTAATAGAATTCGGAACGAGACCTTGGCAAGGCAGCATGAAGCGCATGCGCTCTTGTTCAGATGCAGAAGCAGCAGCAACAGCTACTCCTAAGGCTGCCTCCTGTACCTCTCGATGCAGCAAAAGCATTGGAGATTCTTGTTTCCTTGCTGCTGCCCTTGCTTCTGTTGTCTGATGCAGCAGCTGTAGGGGCCTAGGCCTCTCGTCTTTGCTTCCCCTGCGATTTCCGAACCCCCTTCAGCCGCCGCAGCTGCTGCCGCCGGTGCGCCAGCAGCAGCGGCTGTTGTCCCCGTTCATCAATCCCCAGTAGCGGACTCTCCTCTTTTTACTGCGGCCTCAAGCCTCAAGGATCTACACTCTCCGTCTGTTCCTCGGAAATGGCAGGGCCCCCAGTAATGCCTTTCGGCCCTGGGGCCTCCCCCCAGCGCCCCGGTGGCGGAATGATGGTAGGGGGGCCCCCCTCCCGAGGCCACCCGGGGGCTCCAGGGGTCACCATGGGGGGCATGCCGTTCGGTGGCCGGATGGGCGGGGCCCCCTTAATGGGCATGGGTGGGGGGCCCCATACGTTTGGGGGGCCTCCCCCCATGGCGGGCGGCGCCCCCATGGGACCTCCCGCCCCCATAAGTGCGTCCGTGGCTCCCATGGGGGGCCCCATGGGGGGCCCTGGGGCTGCCTGGGGTCCTGTGGCTCCCGAGATGGCTGCGGTGGGGATGACGGCCGTGAACCTGAAGAGGCTGAAGTACCTGCAGCCTCGCGCTGTTGATAGCTCCATTCCGCCGAACTGCACGATCTACGTGTCAAACATAAATGACAGGATCAAGCTCAAAGGTGAGTACAAGATGGAGAAACACCGAGAGGGAGAGATGATGAGGCAAGAGGCGAGGGGGGATAGAAGACTGAGCGACCTTAGGGCGTCCACGACTACGACTAGCGATCATTCCGCTTGGCTGGCATAGTAAACAAACGGGGGCACTTTGCTGTTGGCGCACGCTGTTTTGCAACCAGAGCTGAAGGAGAATCTCAAGTCTATGTTCAAACAATTCGGGGAAATACGGCAGATTGTCGCCATGGGTTCATTCTGGCGCAGGTATGAATGTCTACTACCATATCTCGACCCTTAACCCTAGGAAGCTTAACTTCCTCTCCTGTGTCTTCCGTCTCAAGGGAGGCTGATAATTTTGTAGAAATATTTATTGGAAACACTATGCTGTGTTCGTAAATCAAGTCTGGAGCGCTAGAGAGCAAAAGAAACCAGAGAGACCCTCGAGCCGTTTGTTGAGGCTTCGAGGCGTGGTAGCTGACTTTTCGCCAACAGATAGCTTCTAGCCGGCATGCATTTACCACTATGCGTGCATGAATATGCGTAGCGTGCGTCAGTGGGTGTGTTCATGTGCTGGATGTGTCGGTGTGTGTATGTGTGTGTGTATGTGTGTGTGTATGTTATTCAGAGGGCAGGCATGGATTGTGTTCAAGGATGAAACTGCGGCAACAACGGCCCTCAATGGAATGCAGGGGTTCATATACCACGGCCAGCCGCTTGTGCGTTAGAGTCGCATATATATATCTATATATACATGTATATATGTGTGTGTATCTATGTGTTGTCTTCCTGCGAATAGCATGGGGAGTCCCGGGTTGTTTTTTTGGCTGTTTTCTGTGGTCGTGTCTGTACGAAGGTTGCCTCACTGCTCGCGACCAGAGTGTTTCTGCCACAGGGGGGCATCTTGTTTCTCCGCCTTCTTTGTCGATGTTTCTTCAGCATATCAACTACGCGTTAGCGAAGAGCGACCTAGTAGCCAAGGAGGATGGGACCTTCACTGAGAGGCCCTCAGGCCCTCGCAAGCCTCGCCGAGTTCGCGAAAAGGAGGCGCAGCAAAGAGCACTGTTTCTGCAGCTACAGCAGCAATACCTTGCCTTGAAAGTGAGGTTTAGTGCTGCATTGATAGCTCCTGATGCTGCTGCACGGGGAACCAGAGACGCGGGCCTAGGGGGTGTCTGCCTGCCTTATTATTACCGCCTGCCTACATAGGGGGGTCTCCTTGTGTCGGTGTGTCTGCCCTCCGTTTCCGGTTTCGCACAGTACTTGCATGCATATGAACTGGATAACGGAAGTGTTCACTGCGTTGAGGCATCGTAGCTTCCAACATAAAATTCAAGCATGCCCTTTGGTCTTACATCTTCTGCAGCCCGCAACGGAGGCAGCAGCTGGTTCCTTGTCTTGCTGTGAACGGGGGGGAGGCATTATGGAGAAGGGGTATATATATGTACGTGTATGTGTGTATATGTAGGTATGCGTATGTATGTATCTGTAGGTATGTGTGTGGGTATATGTAGGTATGTGTGTGGGTATATGTAGGTATGGGTGCATATATATATGTGTGTAATTTTTGTTCAATATCTGTCGATGCAGGGACCTGGGGGCCTTCCGCCGCAAGCCACGGGCTCTACCGACCCGGCTGCCCTTGTGGCTGCAGCTCAGGCGCGGCAGCAGCAACAGCAGCAACAGCAAGCAGGAGCCGACACCACAGCGGCAGGGGCTTCACAAGGCAGCGTAAGTGCATGGGAGGGAAATGTGTTCGTGGGATTGATTGGCGAGGGTTGGGTGCACCAGGAAAGGCAACGGCAAGAAGCTCGCGAAAAGGGAGCGAGACGAGACAACAGGGCGTTTGCTGCGTCTTGTTTGTAGCAGTAGTATCTGCCATTAGACTTTAGGACTGTCTTCCGAAATTTAGGGGCTGTGCTCTATTTGCCTGTCTGCGCTTTTTGTCTCTGTAAGCGGTCTCGGAGTGACTTGGTTGCGTCCTTTGTCGGACTGTACTGCTGCTGCTGCAGGGAACCTCCAACAAGGTCCTGTTTGTGGAGAACCTTCCCGACTGGTGCACGAACTTTGCTCTTCAGCAGCTCTTCTCGCAGGCGGAGGGGCTCGTCGATATTCGCGCCATTCTCTTCAAGAAGGTGGCATTCGTCGAATACGCCACTGAGGAACTCGCCACAAAGGCGCTCAACAGTCAGCCCTCCCCTTTTTGGCCGTGTTGCTTCTGCTCGCTAAGTGCTACTGCTGCTGCTGCTTGTGCTAGCTGTGTCTTTGCTACTCTTGCTGCTCGCAAGCTTTCCATGTGGCAAAACTCACGCGCTGCTGTCCCTGCGCATATCTTGTCACGCTGGCGGAAGGGACGCATGCGCGGGTTGTTTGTGGCCTGACCGCACCGTCCTGCGGCTGCCATAAGATTCATAGAGCCTTTGCTGTGGCATCGCAGCCCCCCTGTCTTCTTGGTGTGAGCTGCACTGTTGATCCTTTATGCGAGGCTTGCGGCTGTTGCTTCTGGGTGCAGAGTTGCAGGGGCAAACGATCAGCGGGACACCTCTTCGTCTGTCGTACGCGCGAAAGTAGGAGGGCCAAGTCGCATGTTTGTGCGTCTCTTCCTTCGTGCTATGAGCCCCACGCTCTCTGGGGTAACCAGCAGCAACACGCCTGCAAGAGCAACTGGCGCTGCTGCGCGTATGCAGCTCACGCATTTACCCTCGTTGTACTGACACCAGAGGGCAGGGGGAGGAGGGGTCTTCGGCGCTGCGCTCAATTTTGTTCAGGGTATATTCCAGGGACCCCGTGCAGTGCTGCAACTCGCTGCTCAGGCGATTTACACCCCAGAGCGCCTCTTCTTCGTGGCTCTTCGCGACTGTTGTTTTGCCTGCATGCCCATTCGCTTTTTCTTGCTTTTGGCAGACCTCTCAGTGAATCTACTCCTCGGTGGGAGCCTCAAAAAGCCTTCCAGCTCAGTGCGCAGCCGTGCGCGGGAATTCTTAATGCCAATTTCCTTAACCCCTACTCTTTATGTACAGACTAGCTAGATTCGGTGGCTAGGCCAAAAAACATGGCGCGGCAGACTAGCGGTAACAGCGAGGTCTCTCCCTCCCCAATCTCTCCCTCTGAAATTGTATTTAAAGGCGCTTCTTCAAGCGTGACAAACACATTGCGGTTGTCAGGGCAATGAAAAGACCACCTTGCTTATTTAGGCGGGAGCCCATGACAAATACACTTTAATTTGAGCTCCCTCGTGCTGCCCAGAGGTCCAGAAGCTCCCTGCATCCACTGGCGCCGGGTCCTTCTCGACACGAGGCAGCCGCGGCCTCTACTGCCAGTATAAGGGACTCGATGCCTCTAAGGTATCCCGTGTCAGATTCCTGTGGAAACAGCGTTGCGTGCGCGAAATCTATTAGCTTCAGCTTGACTGTACGGTCTGCAGTCGTTCCTGGAGCGTGTGACTGGGCCCCAGAAACGAACAGGAGACTGCTTCCGTAGAGGTTGACAATTCGCTGTTTGGACCACAGCTGCTTGAGCGATCTCAAGAGGCTCAGGAGCAGGCTCGCTACCCGAGCTGGCTGTGCACCTCCAGAGACGAGAAACGCCCTAAAGAGCTCAACATAGGCGTCCAGGTTTGTGGGTATGAAGGCCCCTCTCTGCTGCCGAGAGCCCCCCCTCCACCTCATCTCCTGGCCATCCTCTATTCCCCACAAGCCGGAGAAGGAAATACCGAGGGACGTCGCTCCACGGGCTTTTGCTTGAAGCGCTGCACGCTGTCTTTTTAGAGGGGTGGCGAGATCGCCGTGCAGTCGAGTCCCTGCACCACCAACACGCCCAACATACACCGACGATGCAAACACACAAAAGTGCAAAATACGAGGGCGCAGCAAGCACGACTTCCTCCGAAGTGCCGGAAAACAACTTTTATGGCCGGGGTGAGGACGGCCATACAAACATCTACAAATGCGAAGACCTGTAGATGTCTTTCTTGTCAAGCAAAAACAAGCATTCCTTTCGTGCTCACAGACCCTCCATTTTGTCCGCCCCCCGTCTCCCCCACCCCGCGCGTGGCTGTTGTTCAAATTCCCCACAACAAAGCACAGCCGCGCCAACTCCTTCTGCCTTCCCTCTCCTCAAAATCTGTCAGCTCTTCGGCCTCTGCCCCTACGCCTAAACGCCTGTTTGCAGCTGCAGCGCCATATGACCACTATTCGCTCGCTGTTTCGTCCGAATGCCGCGTACCGATTTTGATGTCGATCACAAGGGGGGTTTCAAGCCCAAACAACACGTTTTCCAGCTCCACAGCCGCCACCTCCTTTCTGCTCAAGGACTCGCTCGAGAGACCCCTATCGGATCGATACACTCTGAATGCAAATGGCATCCATTGCAGCAGCTGCAGAGCAATGCAGCGGCTGCCTTCACTGCAGTCAGCGCCTCTACAACCCCGCCTTTTTCTGTCTCCGTTCGCGTTCTCAGTCTCTCCCCCCGAGGGCCCCCCCTCGCTATCGTTGGCATGACCCTCACCGACGGGCTGCCAAGCGCAGTCCAACGCCAGGAGGGGGCAGTCCTGCAGGCAACCTAACGGGCAGATGACAAAATTCCCGGGGGAACCTCGTGCTTCCCCACTTTTCGTGCTGATCCCTCCCAACACTTCAGCTGGTTCTGCGAGTGCTGCCGCCTCTGGAGATATCACTGCAGATTCTACCGCGGCGCCAGTATCCCCTGCTTCAGGAGGATCGATCTGAGCAAGACGGCGCAGCCACAAGTAAAAATGCGCTTCTTCCATAGAGGTTTTCTTCAAGAGCACCCGACCATCCACGCTGAAGGCCAGGCGCTCCTCATGGCCTCCTGCGTAGCCCTGCATTGTTGCAACAATGCAGAACTACGCAGAATCACCTGGTCCTGCTGTTGGGAGTGCTTTCGCTGCAGCCGCAGGGTGGTGCCCGTTGTTGCAATGCCGAGCTGTCCAGACAGCTGGGGGCTGCGGCCGTCTCCATTGTAGGAGCAACGACGGCAGAGGCCTTCCTAGGCTCCAGACGGGGAAAGAGGGGAAGTACAACGCCTTGACGCTCGTTGCTTCCGCGTCAGTTGCGCTCTACATTGATCGCTGGTATGGGAGGGTCCCCTCGCCTCAGGCCTCGTCGCGCACGACGGCGCATCATACGGAGGGGGGAAATGAACGAAGAACGGAGTGGAACGAAGGGCTTAGTGGTGCAGAAAAATCTGTTGGGGGGTTGGGGGGACGTACAGCGCTTAGTTCGTTCCGGAGGAGGTCACGGGTTCGAGTATCGACGGGGGACGCCTATGTGCGTGGGAGGGAAGGGGGGGGTGCAGTGTTGCGAAAGGGAACCTCTGGCGTACACGAAAATAGCGATGAAGGAGTGAAGAGAGATGGCGACAAGCAAAAGCCAGAATATACGTGCCTGTGTGTGTATGTCTGTTCGCTGTGGCTGCAATCGGTCTTGCTGAGACGGAGCTGCAGCCCCAACATAGGGAGAGCCTTCAAGGTTCTCTTTTTTCTTTGTACTTCTTATTCACTTGCACTAGAGTGATTCGGCGCGCGAGAGCACAGCGAGCTCAGAATCCGTGAAGGCCAAGACACCCCCCCTGCACAGTGTCGTGCAGTCCTCTCGCGCGTCGAGGCCCCACACCCCCTGGTGTTTCGATTCCTTGTATATTTCTCCGAGGAGAACCTCAAGCACCTAGTGTAGTTTGGCTTTTCGCTTCTTTCCACAGCCTGACCCCATCCGTTTTTCGTCTCGTCCTCTAGGCACTCCCCCCGGTGCGATCGACCGCACTGATCCTGCGACACCCTCCCACCCCCGCGCACCCTCCCTGGAGAGCCTCTCTTCTCGCAGCAGCCTCCCCTTAGCTGCAACAACCTTCCGCTATACAGGCGCTAGCTCGTGGTCGGCTGGCTAGCCAGCCTTTCCACCTGCTGGCTCAGGGGCCCCGGAGGGAGGCCCCCCGCGGGCAGGTGTCTGCGTTGCATCCTGCCTTGTGCGAAACACGCATTGCTGCAGCCAGCAGCACCGGACGCCTCTCGCGCATTATTTTCACCGCTAGCCCTTTTCGTGTACTTTAGACAAAGCCATGAAACAAAGCGGGGCCCTCTCGGGCCGCTTGCTGCTGCAACTGGCCCTCGTCGTTGCCTTCCTTACCGCCTACTGCGTACAACCGCTCCTCGTGGACCTTATGAAATTCAATGGTGGCGCCAACGTTCGTCCTACACACTTTCTGTCTTGCCTCCCGCTGTCCTGTGTGCAGCATCTTGCTCCTAGATGCCTTGCGCAGCGCTGTGCTCCTCGATACCTTTTGCAGCATCTCAGTTTCCAGCTCCCGACGTGTCTGCGCGTTTTTCAGTGCTGCTCCCTCGCACTCGCCTCTCAGCACTTTCATGTCTCCCCTACGTGTGCCCTGTTCTGCTCTTGGCCTCAATTCCTTCGTTCGCCTCTCCCTCACCCTCCCGACATGCGTGTTGCTTTTTGAGGCGGTTCTTCTACGCGTCTGACCGCCACATTTCTCTCCCTCCGCATCCGTCATCTCTCTCCGCTCCCTCCCTCGAGGCCTCACCTCACCTCACCCTTTGCCTCTTGCCTCTACCGCCCTCTCCTACCTCCGCTTCGCAGGCGAGTACATTTTCTATTCTCATCCCCCATTATTACTCCATGATGATGGTCGGCCTTCTTCCAACCAAGCAATCTATCAGGCAAGCACCAGCAAACTCGCCCCGCCCCACAGCCCTTCAACGATGCTCTGAATCTCTTCAAACTGCATCCCCCTTTCCTTTAGGTCGTTCCCCTGCACAATAAATCTATCGAAACGCTGCCGCTTGGGGTTCCTCAGAGAGTGCGACTGGAGGAAGGGTCTCGTGGTCTCGCTTCTGGATATCGTAAATCAGCTCCTCAAGAAGGGTACGGAGCCAGTCTTCTCCATTTGCAACCAACATTCTGCTCGTTTCCACGCTTATGCTTCTAGTTGTCCCTATTTTAGACAGTCACGGGTAGCCTCGTGTCTCTGGGCCTGTGGGGCACTTCTTCCTATCCGCCCCCCCTACGACTGTTTCCTTTTCTACATTTCCTTCGAAGAGTCTGTTGCTCGTCATTCATCGCGCCTCTTCTTTATCTGCGTTTTAGCGATCATGGACCTGCAGTTCCTCAGAATCCCAACCGTCACCTTATGCTTGCTCCTTTCGCTTGCTGCAGCGGGGCTCATCTACGCGGGGGCCGCGGTGTATATTGTCGTTGACAGTTCCTCTCTCGTGTGGACAGCTGTTTGGTCTACTGCCATCCTCAACAAAAAGCTTAGCCCTACTCAGTGGCTAGCGGTCAGTCAGATTCAGGGGAACGGGTATTGGGCGTAGGGATGCGATGAGCGAGCTGAGGCCAGATCTCCACTTCTTACAGCGTAGCGTTCGCCGCTGTTGGCTGCCAGCTAGTAGATGTGCATCCAGATGTCCATATATATATGTGTATATATGGACATCTGGATGCACATCTACTAGCTGAATGAAGAAGGCTTGACTATCTTTGCCTCATGTGCATGTTGTTTTTACTCAGTAGGGCATTCGTGGTGGGGTTGGGCTACTGCCTATTATTGGGCATGCCGCTATTTGCTTCGCCTCCGGTACTTGGGTGTTACGGGTGGTGTGCGTATGCGTCTTCTGCAGATAGTTGTAATATCCCTCGGGGTGTCTCTAAAGGCCTGCCAGTTAAATTTGGCATTCAATGACGAAGAGTTCGTTGGGGTTCTATTGATTCTCGTGGCATCGATCCTTATGGGCCTGACCTTCGTCCTCAACGAGAAATTCATGCTGGGGTCAAGGCCTGTTGAGGGGCCTAACCTTGTCTGCATGATGGGGTATGCCTGCACATCTACACTACAAGGCACTAGGCTGCGAAACGCAGTCGGCTGAGTGGTAACAAGCCGTATAAGGCTTTAAATGCCGCACAATGCAAAGCTTGGAGCACACCGTATAGGCATCACAAATACACCCTTGAAGCCTTGGTACAATCGTAGGCATATGATCTGATGCCATGAACTGTATGATGCAGTGTAATATCCAGATTCCTTGAGCTCTATCTGTGTAACGTGACGGTTTTGCGGTAGCATAATGAGCGGCCAGCGCACGCCACAAATGCACGGAGGAAAGCAAAAAGAGCCTTTCCACAAGCTCCTTGCCTCTTTCTCTATATACATTGATGCTTCTCCCATGGGTTGACGATCTGTTAGCGTATGCGTACTCCCACGCATTATATCAAGTAGACTCACTTCCTTTAAACCGGCAGCATTTGTCTTCACGTGTATGGATGAGCACCTAGATCCGCGTGCTTCATATTTGAACGCAGTTCCTCTATTCCATCCTCACGGGATTAAATATGCATGGCATAAAGTTAACGCGAAATAGTAAAGATATGAGCAGATAAGAACGCAAGGCTATCTGCATACCAGCACCTATCTCTGTATGTATCTGTTGTTGCAGCATTTGCAGCAGCGTGATTATTACGTTGTGGACCCTTATCTGGACTGTGCCACAGTTTGAAGAAGTTGTCCTTGTCCCGATTCGCTCCAAGGGAGGATCTGTCCACGTATATCCGAACACGCTACCGACTGCACCCCCTAACCCCAATTAGTTTAACATCCCCCTTTTACCCACCATAACCCATGTGTCTCTGCCCGTAGGGCCACAGTGGGTCTTCCCTTGCCATACTTGCTGGCCTTTCCTATGTATGTGAACTGCTGTACTCTAGCTAGGTGTGTGCATAGGTGCCTTAGCTTACGCACCCTCAGTGCCGCAGTGAACCGGTGAGAGTGAATACGGAAGAGCAGTGTGTCAGATCAGCATCGGCAAAATACATGCTGCTTTTGCTGCTGCGAGTGTTACGGGTGTCTCAGACTGTTGCCAGTTGCAGCTTGTGGCTATTCATCTCTGGCTGGGTCCATTCGGGGACCCTGTGGTATCTGATGTCTAGCTTTGGTGCTGTGTCTACTGGCATCCTAAAGGTGGGGAAGTAACTTATATTGCAGCAGCTCCTGCAGCCGCAGCTGCGGCTTCTTGCACATCTGTGTCAGGCAGCTTCATTAACCACATTCACGCAATGTAGTTCGTTCGTTAGATTAACTGGCAGATGCGCCTGAAATGTCTGCTGAGCTACAGGGATTAAAGGTTGCCCTGGTGTTCATCATTTCTCATTTCCTCTTCTGCGAGATCCAGCCCAACCAGTGCCTTAACCCTTGGACAGCGGCCTCCGCAGTCACGGTAAATCGGAAGGCCACACTTTATGTCGGAGGTTGTAGTATCTACACACTCGTGCGATTAGATTCAAAGGTCCATATTTTCCAATTGGCTTTGGGATCACATTGTACGGACTAGCCAGACGGGTGTGTACGCGTGCGATTCTAGTGCGTGGTTGGAGTCATTATGTATTCGCTGGCGGCGCCACCCAAGAAGCTATCAGAGATGAGTGCGAAACTGATAACTGGCGAAGAGGATAGCCCGGTAAGTCTCTCCTCTAGATGCCCCTTAGGGCTTTCTCTGTGAGTGTTCGTTCCCCCTCATGCATGACCTCGACGAAGGCAGAGATGCAGAGGGGGGCAAAGGAAAATGGCACAGGAGCAACAGCAAGCAGACGCACGTAGGGCTACAATGGGACAGACAAGCAGATAGCGGAAGAACCAGTCGAATGAAGTGTACATACGGTGGGGCGGGTGTGCTGGATCGTCCTCAGTCGGCCTCGACTGAGGCAACCCCGTGCTCAGGAGAGGTGGTGCTTGCCGATAAGGACAGACGGGGGGCTCTTAGATGCCATTAATGGCTTGCATTGTCCTGGCCTTCTATATGAAGTATGGGCCTGAGGCTGTGGTGCCCAGTGCACGTCAGGGAACCCTATTGGTTGCTGCCAGGAGTTCTTTTTCAAGGAGAGGATGTAGGCCTCATCCATCATGCATTTGTGCAAATCCTCAGTAACAGCCGTTTCTACTGGCTACCTACTGTGTGAGTACAATCACTAAGAGGAACCCAACGGCTTCGTAAAAGTGGCGCGCATCTGAACGTTGCACTTGCTTGTGCACCAGTGGCCCCTGAGCACCCGTTGCCTCATCTAGTGGGCATCTCCTTTTCGTCTACAGGGTTCCCCTGTTGAATCCACCTCTCTGTATACCCTCCTTTCCAAAAATCTGTGATTGTTTAAATCGATAGGTTGCGGGGCATAGTGCACTGCATTTACAGCGGCTATGCCTCGTCCATTCGGTAGTACCTGACTCTTTGGTTTCTTTTGCTGAGCACCAACTTGGCTTCTTTGAACATATTTTCTCGAATGGATGCTTATCTAGAAGCATAAGAAATGCAGGATTATATATATTATATACATATATATGGACACACGTGCACATGCATGCATCTGCATATTGGCACTTCCCGATATGCACGCAGATACATCTCTCTAAACGCATGTTAAATGACAAAGGTGACAATACCTAATAAAGACACACATCTAAGCAAGCGTAGGCAGAGATGGGGGCAGAACAATGGCTGAATCCCATCTGCGATCCTCCTCGGATAGAACTGCCAGTACTCAGCAGCAGATGATAGCAGACTCCTGAAGGTCTGTGCTGTACAGGCGCTCGAGGTCATCTGGCTCCAGAGGGATGCCCCTATCAACTTTAACCCTCATTCGTTTCCTGAGAGCTCCCTCTATTGCAGCTCGCGCTGCACCGTACTCCTCATGCACCGCCGCTGCTTGAAACTTCTCCGGTTCGGCATCTCCTACCTGTTGTTGGCAAGGCAGGCTCCAGAGGAACGCGTGCCTCTCAGAAGACCCAAGGGATCCTGTTGCCTCTAAGGTAAACATGCAGCGCGGCAGAAACTCTGGGGGCACTAGTGAAGGGTCTGTATCTCTGAAGAGCCCCCCACAAATCTCTTCTTCACTGGCGGAGATTCGCCGCGCACGCGACTTCGCTCCGTTCATCCCTAAGGCCCCTCGAGCCACTCCGTCTGGGCACGCCGCCGCGTATTGCTGGTAGTAATACATGTACTGGGCAGCTTGCAGCACGTGCTGTTGCTGCAGCAGCTGCTGCAACAGCCGCTGCTGCTGTTGCTGCTGCTCCAAGGAGTGTTGGTAGCCGCCCTCTGCGGAGTCGCTCATCGCTGCCGCTGCGTAGGAGGATCCCCAACCCAGGTTTTCATCGGTGAATGAGGCTCCCGGTAAAGTACTTGCAGCTTCCACGGCTACGTGGGCTGGTCCTACCGCGGCACCCTCCATGCACTGCAGTGCATGCGTCGCTGCGAGGCCCTCAGCGAAGGTGACATACCCTTTACCGCCTTGGGAGACACGGGCTAAAAGGACCTCGCCGAAGGGGCTAAAGTGCCGTGTCAGCTCTTCTTCCGTGCACGTGGGGTCTAAACCTCGCACTAGGATCCGCGCAGTGTCGCCCCCCGTGAGAACTCCTCGCTTTCTCTTTGTGGGAACGAAGCCCCCGCAGTACTCAGTCGCAAGACGCTGAGCCTCTGCTGAGGTTGCCGAATAAATCTTCTGCATGGCTGCCTGGAACGGAGGAGCACCCACTCCGTAAGGGCCACCCCCACCGCGGCTGCTGTTCGAGCGATTTACCTTAATGCGACGGCCATGACAGATCGCGCCGTTCATCTCCTCGAGGGAGCGTTCCGCCTCCTCAGGATCAGAGAAATGCACGAATCCGAATCCCTTGCAGCTCCCTGAGGAAAAGGATAGGAATGCACAGGAAGCAGAGGTAGGCGCGGGTCAGGGGGCAGAACGAAGGCAAAGTGGCGGAGGGTCAGGGGGTACAGAAACATTTACAAAGATGGTCTTGTTACATGCAAATAGAATAGCACATGGGAAGAGAGACGATTCAGTGCCGACGTTGAAGAAATGACTTCGGAGTTCAACATGAAATCGCAGCAACCACATCAGCTTGAGCAACAGGAACAAGGAGGTTAAAAGCTGCATCAGCACCAGCGATGCCTGCAGCAATTATGATTTTAGTGCTTGTCCTGCCTGTATTCGGGTCCATGATGAGCTTAACCAGGCTAACGCTATTATAGTGCTGATGGAAAAGCTCTTCCACTTCCTCTCTGCAGGTTGCAGGATCTAAGCTTCCAACCCAAACGGAACTGCCCTCGGAAGGGGCGCATGCTTGCCCCCGGGAAGCAGCAGCACCAAGCCGGCGGCCTAAGCACAAAGCATCCAAACTTTAACTCTATAAGCGCCAGAAAATGTCGTGTGATAACATTCATGCACAGATGTGGCCTTAGATTTCGTTCGTGTGGGGAAGTCAGATTTCGTGGAAGCACCTACCCGGATCATTAGATGCTCCCTCCAAAGGATTCTCTTGTGCGAGCCTGTTGAGTTGGGCAGGGCGGGAATACACCGTGCGGGGCTCAGGAGTCTCTGTGAGATTGAAGTTTGCCCAGTTGAGCCGATATTTGTGCATGCGTCCAGGCACGAGTCTTCCGTTCATGTGCTCTAAGACATATTGCGCCTGTGATTGGGATACAAACTCCACGAATCCGAAGCTTGGCTGTCTTGAAACTCTGTCTCTGCAGATACGAACAGCAGTTATGCAGCCAGAAAATTCATAAAACATGTGAGATTTGACATAAATGTCGTCAACGGGGCCCTCCGCTCGGTCGAGGTCACCTATCCAAAGCGTCCGCTTTTCCTTGGGCCTCAACGTGCTGCTAGAGCGAGCCACATCCCCTGGAGCAGTCACATCCTCAGGAGGAGTAGCCGGCACGGAGTGAACCCCTGGTAGGACCGAAGAAACATAGGCATTAGACATCGTACGCGGCCCCTGATATCCAGGGAAGTGACAATTGGTAGAAAACAAGGCCGAATAAAAAGAGAGCTATGGACAACGAAAAGACAAACAAAAAAGAGGACAGACAACGCAATTATTGTTGGTCAACATCAATGTTGGTCAATTAAAGAGCACGCACACAAATGCGTGCAAACAAACACCTGCAGGTTCAGAGGTGGTAAAGGGTGGATGCACACTCCAATATTTTGATTGTCTGACTAACACTCTCAGAGAGTACAAATAATAAGAGACCTTTATGACATGTGCAAAGAAAAAGGACAAACAAATAAGTGGCAGTGAAGAAACCCGGGCCGCCAGGAGCTGGTGGTGTTACTGTGGGGCCGCACCACTGGAGTGTACCACACCGCAGCAGAAAGTGGTTCTGTGTGGTGGCTGCACGTGTTTACTATGCGCTTCAGTGGCGTGTTAGTGTATATTATATCCGTTGCAGCATATGTAAAATGCTTCTGATCTTTTTCTTTAAACTAACCGGATAGACAACGCCTGACGTATGTTCCGCCGATAACAATGCAGGTGCTGCTACCCTCTCCATCTCAATTTGGCTCCTCGAGGATGAAAACTAGCCACAGAAGTGCTGAAGATACGGAAAAATCAAGCGAATTTTGATTGAGTCTTTTAGCACCCTGCTATTGCTTCATTTTTGCAATGAAATGGCCCGAGTCCAACAACGCTTTTGTGGCCTCCCAACCAATGGACCTACAGAACGTGGCGCTTCCAGGGCGAAAACTTAAAGAGGCAGTGTATAAATTGCCCGCGCTAAAATGGCACATGAACAGAGAGAAAAGTAGGCTCCCTTAAGATATAGCTATGAAACCTCAATACAGCGCAATGCTACACCTCCGGAGTCCCAACATGGTGAAACCGCCAACGTATGTTCCAGTATCTTGCCTGGGCATCATGCATGACCCCGTGTAGAAAGCTTGAGGAGTACGTGGCCCCCTTTGTAGCTCTGTGAGCCTCTATGGACACTGCAGAGACAATCTTTACTTCACATACGGCTCGTTATTGTTGAGCATAGCCAGTAATAGGCACCGACAATAAGGCTGCACTGCTTCTTAGTCGTCCAATCGTTTGCGGCGCTGCACCGCGGAGAGCGTGCATATACCCATATGCACTGGTCTGCAGGGCACGAGGGCCCGATATAAGAGCTGGACGTGTGTTCTTTTCCAAGCAGTGCATGAAAACGAATCGTTTGCTCTAGTGTACCGAGACTAATGACAGTGCTTAGAGAAGCTTTTACCGCGGAAAGAAAGTGGGAGGATCACTGGGCCCGGTTCGACGTGAAATTAGCTGGGCAATGTTGCCGCAGTGGGCCTCCAAGAGGTATTCCTTTTCTGCTTAGACGGTGACCAATGACTCCGTCTCCTACTACGCTTCAGCAAAGCCTCAGACATGCAAATTCAAGGGAGAAAATTACGTTTGCGGCATTTGCTAGCCTTTGTACTTGCATGCACTGTAACGCTTGATCAAAGGACCATATAGGCAGGCCCTTCACTCCAGACGCAATGCATGCTCTATCAAAGGGCGTTCGGCAAAAAAGGTACCTCCTTCCCCTAGCCCCACCCCCCAGAATTCTGACATCAGGGGAATGGGACAGCTGGCATGCACATCGATGCACCTTTTACCCACTCGATCAATCACAGCTAGTTGCACATTGCAGTTAGTGAACATGCACAAACAGTCCGGCCTATTGTATCGAGCGTAGTCTACACAATAAACAACACATCTGAAGAGGCAAACCAATTAGTCAATTCCTCACTAACTCCCAATCCAATATTACCCGTGTAATGAAGAGTAACTAGGTATGCCTTGCTATGCTACAAGCACTGGGTCGACAGCTACCACTGTTGGGTTTCCTGGCCTTCCCGACACAAGGGGCACAAGCAGGTGTCAACAGCACTAAAGTTCGTACAACGGATTTGTGTCATGCTATACTATGCTCAGCCACTCCAAGTAGTCGGCATGAAATTCCCCATCATGCGCAAGACAGGGGTGCCTAACACGCCTTAGAAGCGACCCCAGGAGGTCGCTTCTAAGGACAGTTCGTCTTCGTAAGCAGAGAAGAATTTGGGAAGGTTTTGTACGGGCCATAGAAAATGCCGGCATAAGACTCGACACCCACCCCGCGAGGGCACAAACTAGGCCCCCAAAAGGCAAAAACAGCTGTATCGGTGAGCCTTCTACCAATAGATCTGCCCTCTGAAGAAAGAGGTGACGAGCACCCCCCTGCCTGCCTCTTAGTTCACCAAAAAAACTTGACATACACAGCTTAGCCCAAGTACGAAGGGCTGCGAATGTGCTCTGTTGCTAACTTAGCATCCCTAAAATTCCGCAGCAGCAGTAAAACTGGCGGAGTCGAGATCTCCTGCGTACTAGAAGCGTCCTACCACCAGCGTCACAAAAGGTGTGCCTCCTCAACTGCAGTTTTCGAGCAAATGAGCAGAATAGACAAAAACACTACCAGGGGGGCGACCTTCTCCTGCTGCTGCCTCCCCCGTCTCCCTAAGAAGACACGCGGCCTCATTAACTCCGTGTGACAGTTTCACGTGCTGGACCGACAGGTGCTCCTCCTGCGGATACCAGATCTGCCCTTGCTTCTGCCACTGCTCGTGCTGCGGTGACTCGTGCTGCTAAGTGCTTGCTTCAACAACCGCACTCCTACGGCTGCTGCTGCTGCAGACAACCTGGTCCCTTTCGCAGCGCTGCACGAACGAAAACCAACGAGCCGCCTCGTGGAGGGAGAAAGCTGGAAGGGGCAGGGGAGCTCCCGAAGTGTTTGCTGCTGGGCATCGAGCAGCAGCAGCAGCGTGCTCTAAGGCTGCAAGGAGCCACGGGAGCTGTTTCACAGAAATTGCCACGACAAAATGCTGCGCTGTTTCTGGGGCATGCTGTTGTTGCTGCATCTGCTGCCGCAAAGTCTCCTCCCCGTCAGATTCCATAGCCAGCCTATGCCGCAAGGCGAACTCCCGCTGCTGCTGCCGGTGTGCTGCCCACAAGCGCTGCAATGTGGCCTCATGCTGCTCCTCTTGCTGCTGCCGCTGCTCCCATGTAAGGGTTTGCTGGCAGAGGGCGTGTAGCCACTGGTTATGTACGCTTCGAAGCTGCTGCTGCTGCTGCTGGCGCAGCAAAACCACTTCCCGCCGATGCGCCTCTAGAGTGTCTTCTACCCGCGTCGTTGAAGCTGCAAGAAAGGCCCCTTGGTTTCCCTGTTGTATCCGCCTCGCCTTCTGCACGTGTCTGAACAAGATGTAAGCGACGGAACCAAGGGAGGTGGCTCCTGAGTCCTCTCTGCTGACGAAATAGGCTGCTCTGCCAAATGCAGCCGCAGCTGCGCTAGCAGCAGGGGGGAAACTCGGGGAAGCAGAGGAGGCAAGCACTGAATGTATTGCCGTCCGATCGATCCCTAGTTCCGGCTGCAGCAAAGTCACGTCTTGCAGCTCATGAGAGACGCAAAGGAAGAGCAGGCGCTTAGCGCTCGTTCGTGCTGCTGGAGCAGCACACCCAGCACAGCGCCTTCCTCCGTCATCAACGGAGTCCTCTTTCCAGCACTCCAACACGATATGCAGACACTCAGCAGCCTCACACACAGCATTCCCTGAGAGGGAGAGTTCACGAGGGCTGCTCTTCTCATGAGGAGGGCGCTCGCAGTGATGCAGAGAGCATCGACCTAGCGCCTCCAAGCGCATGCAAAAACGCATATCCGGCTGCAGCAGCGACAGCTCCGGATCCTGTACCCTATCCTGCTCCTGCGTTCCCCTTGGGAGGAAGCAGCGGATGACTGGAATGGCGTGTAAAAGACTTGATCCGCTTGCCGCTATATCAGCAGCACGCGGAATACTCGGGTGCCCTGCTGCTGGTATCGCCGCCGCTGCTGCTGCAATCGAAGGCGTGGGCTGATCACGCACCCTAGCTGCTGCCTCTGCTTCTGCTGCTGGTTCTCTATTGCACGCGCTGCCGCCTCCTGCTGCATTTTGGACGGCAGCAGTAGCGTCCACAGAGCTACCCAGCCGAAGGGAGGAACCGTTCTCTGCACGAAGACTCCTGCAATTACGTCGCTCCTGCTGCTTGAGCTGCTCCTCGTGCTGCAGCCGCTGCTGCGGCTGCTGCAGCACGCTGTCTGTGGAGGGGGCAGTTGCCCACGACTCGCTACCCTGCACTGTAGGACGCTGACACTCCTCAGCTTCGAACACGCCGTCGCAAACAGCCGAGTGCAGTCTTGTTTCTTGCTGCTGTTGCTGTTGTTGCTCTTGTTCTTGCTGCTGTTGTTGTGTGTCTCCTGCAGTAAAGGAGTTCCTCGCCGAGGAGGGCATTGGCGGCAGCTGCAACGAGGCACTAAGCTTTTGTCGTACTGCATCTCCCGCATTTTCTGGGAACGGCTCGATACGTGGACAAGCCGTCACTGCCCCACATCGCCGCGAATCGCTTTGCTGCGGATCTTCCCCCTGCTGCTCCTGCTGATGCTGCCGCTGCAGGGGGTTGCTGTCGGGTTGATCCTCTGAGTGCTCGTGTTGGCCTTCTTCGATTCCCCTCTCCACCGCTGCTGGCACCACTTCATCGCTTGCAGCAGCGGCGCTGGCATGCGCGTTGGCAGCACGACTGAGGGTTGTAGCGGCAGCATTCGCAGGAGCTCGCAACGCTCGAACTTCTGGCCTCAAAACAGCCTGTAGCTGCTCGATGTCTTGTAGAGCGTGCAGTGTGATTCCGTAGCTCGCTGCAATGTAGCGGTAGCTATCTGCTTCGTCTGAAGAGGCGATAGAGACACACACACCCCAACTCCCGTACCGGCCGGCGCGTCCTCCCCGGTGTAAGAAGGTGTCCTTATCCTGAGCATCCAAATGACATCGCATGCGCATGCAAAAGGCGTGCGAAGAAGGGCAACAAGGCGATACAATCTCATCAAGAGGCGAAGAAGGGCAACAAGGCGATACAATCTCATCAAGAGGTGATGAAGGGCAACACGGCGATACAATCTCATCAAGGAGCAAAAAAACTGCGACAAGGCGATGCAATCTCATCAAGAGACGGCCGCTACTTGGATATGCTCAAAATCGCTGCCATGAGCCTTGTCGATTCCTTCCTCGCGTTGTCACCAAAACCACACACAAAGCCCCCGTACAGACACCTCAACAGCACCCCACACTGGCCCCGCAACGAGACAGTTGGCGAAAATTGCACCAACACCGACAGCACGCAGCCTCAAGACAGACCATGGGGAGGTTGAAGTTGATCACCAAGTCAATGCCAATGGCGTCGATGCCACGGCTCATCTGCGCCCACACAGAGTGAGGAAAGCCGTTAACATGATCATGATAGCCGTAGGCAGCCCTCCTGCCTGTCTTGGCGATAGACCCTCAAGTGCTAGCTAGCTACTCCCAGGAAAAGCAGCACACCTATCCCCCCCTTCTCTCCCTATCGCCACCTCTCTCCCCTCTCTGCAGGCTGAAATCGAGAACCCCACATACTTACCAAGTCCGAACAAACCATCACCCTGCACTGGAACTGCTTTAAGGCAGCCAGACGCTTGTTTCTCTCCCGTTGCGGCAGCCTCCCGCTGAAAATCAACACAGATATTATAGGAGCTTTGGATTCATGCAGGGCGGGGATAGATACGAGCATCTACGCTTTATACAACAAAAGGAATGGCCTGTGAGGATTATTACGCCGCCGCCGCCAACACACACACACACACACACACACACACACACACACACACACAAACACAAACACAAAAAGGGGCCTACTAACGACCTAACCCCAAAGCCGTTCGCCTTCAAAAGTATATATATATATATATACATCACCTGGTATAAACCGAAGTGATTCCAAAGCGCCTCAGGCTCTGTGCGACTTGAGCACCGCTGAAAAAAATGCCACAAGCGACCTCCACAGAACACGCAAAGAACCGCCTGTGCGCGTATGCAGGTGTGTTGGGAGGAGGTGTCTAGACAGCAGCTTTCTGACGGCATGCACCCTCAAGAGCGAAGTTGTTCAACGCTTACACGAGGGGCTCGTTGACAAATATGACAGCTTGGCGGAAGTAGATGCGGCTTATAACGTCGAGCAGCATTTGCAGCTTGATGCTCAAAACGCGCAAGCCAGATTGCTCGGCAGGTGGCACCTCCATTAGACCGTAGATGATGCCTGTCACAGCAACAAAAGAGTCGTCCCGCAGCAAAGAGAGTCTTCTGGAAGAGCGAGACACTTGCCATCAGCTTAACACCACCCGCAACAGTCCTCTCAACAGCAGCATGCATGCATGCGTCGAACCCGAAGGCACAGGGGGGGGGGCTGCATGATCTTCTGAGCGTTTCGGCTTTAACTCCATCAGTTCCTCTTGCTGCGGCTCAGGCGCTGCTGCTGCTGCTGCCCTCCCTGAAGACAAGACGCTCGGCCCGCCATCGCGGCTGCCACGACTCGCATCACTCGCATTTCCGCTGCCTGCTTCGCCGCCAGTGTTGCTGCTGCTGCTGCTAACGTTTGCTTCGCAGCTGGGAGTGGAAGCGAACCGAACGCGCGATGCGCAAAGCATTACTCGCCACAATGCCCTCGGTTGAAGCGAGAGACGCTGCTCGCTGCATTCCTTGATTACGCTTTGCTGGATTTCTTGCGGCGTGTCTGCCTCAGAGACAGGAAGAAGTCGCTCTGCATCTTGCAGCAGTTCCTCTTCCAGATAATGCAGCAGCTGAGGAGCAAACGTTGCCGAGTAGGCCGTCAGTTGCGCTGATGGATGCAACACGCGGTCGAGAATTTCTCTGAGCACACAACGCTGCAGGGCGAAAAAGGACTGCCAAAGCTGCGGAGGCACGCGCATTTCCTCCGACACCCCAAATTCTGAGGCGGGAGAAGAGAGCAGACAACAGCAATTGATGGAGAGCAGCGACGACAGCGCGCAGTCAGCACGAGAATGCAAGCCAGCGCTCGCCGCCTTTCATCCCCCCACGAGGCAATTCGCAGCAGCGCTGTAGCACACAGAGGCTGTGCCCTTAAGAGGCTTAGCAGCGAAGGCCAAGAACTCTCTCGCTTCAACAAAGTGCAAGAGGTGGAGGCAGACTTGGTTTGTGGTCGGAAGAATGTGTCGAGCAGCAAATCGGCTTCATCTAGAATGACCACACGCAGCTCCTGCTTGAGCTGCTGCTGCAGCGGCACGTTGTGGCTGCAAGAACAGAGGGCAGCGGCTGCAACGGCTGCTGCTTCTGCACTGGCAGCAAACGTGGCGGTGTTTTCAGCGTCTAGACAAGCATTCGCAGCGGCATCTGCAGCAGCAGCACGACCTTGTGTTGCCCCCTCAGAAAGCTCTTCGCATGGTGCTGCTGTGGCTGCAGCAGCAGCTTCTGCTGTGGCTGCAGCAGCAGCAGCAGCTGCTGACGCATCGGCGACGGCCTTTGCAGCGTCCGCAATCCAGCGCGACTTTGCGCAGAGACACCGACCGCGTTTCTGCTGCCTCCGACGCTTCAAGAGCAGCAGCAGACGCCCTGCAGTCGCAGCCAGACGCAAGTGTGTCCTACCAACTTCTTATGCGCGTAAGAGAGGGGGAGCCACTGTCTGCAGTGCAGCGGAGGAGGCGGAAACGGTATGATCGCAGGCAGAGCCTGTCGCGCACTGCTGTGTGGCTGCAGCCGAAGCGGCCAGTACAGTTGAGAGGGGGGAGGAAGGGGAAGGGGGAGAGAAGGACTGTGTGTTAAGAGAAGGTCGGAGAGCTCCGACATGGCCAGATTGCTTATTACCGGGGGTGGCAACAATAATCTGTGGGCGTTTGGAGAGCTCCTGCTTCGAGACGTTCAGCGCAAAGCCTCCGAGCAGACAGCAGACGCCGATGTGCTGTGTACAGCGCAGCACACCCCACACGCACATGGAGGAAAAGGCCTTTTTCGCGGGAAAAGCCTCAACGCAGCAGCAGCGGGCTGCCCTGTGGCGGGAGACAGCAGAGCCGAGTAGACGAGCGCTTTTTCTCACACACGGAGACATGCTGAGAGGCTAGATGCGTTGCATGCAAGGCGCTAAAACGGCTAGGCAGTTGGCTTAAGGTTTACGCGCGCATACGATGTGGGGAATATGCTGAGCAAGAGAACGCATCTCAGCGGCCGTCTGCGTTGCCAGCTCTCGTGAAGGAGCTATGACCAGGGCGAAGCCGAAGAAGCCGCCCGCTGCCGCTGGTTCTGATGCTGCTCGATCAGCAGCAGGAAGAGCTGGGGAGCAGTCTGCAGCCGCTGTGGCAGGGGGTGTCTCCCAGGCAGCAGCCGCCAGCAACAGCCGCTGGAGGGCGTGCACTGCAAAGGCGACTGTCTTGCCCGTACCAGACTTTGCCTGGATTACCGCGTCTGCACAAAGCGTAGCGAGACGCAGCAGCACCCACCCCACACGAGCAGCTTGCCTCGACGCCCTTCAAAGTTTCCCCCTCTCTCCTCCCTTTCTGGAGGAAGGAGGCAGCAGCGCCTAGCAGTGCGCTAGATACAAGAAGAAAGGGCAACCGATGCAGCTTAAGACGCCAAGGAAAGCGGCTGGGAGAAGGTAAAGACGCGACAACGAATCGCCTCGAGGCACTATCACACAACCCCACGCATGCGCACCATGTTCAGCCAAAGTAACAGGCAGAGCAGCAGCCTGGACGGGAGTCGGAATGCGATATCCTTGAGCCTTAAGAGCCTCCAGCAAAGAGGCAAGAACTCCGAGATCCTTGAAAGAAACGCTTCCCCCCGCTGCTGCTGCTTCTTCTGTGCTGGTACTCTCGGACGCTGCAGCTGTGCTGTCGTTGGTGGCAGCCTGTGCCTCCTCTGAGCGCCGTGTCTGTACACCAGGGACTGGTGCTGATGCTGATGATGCTGATGATGCTGATGATGGTGATGATGATGATGATGATGATGATGATGCTGATGATGATGATGATGATGATGATGATGATGATGCTGATGATGCTGATGATGATGATGCTGATGATGATGATGATGATGATGCTGATGATGCTGATACTGCTGCTGCTGCTGCTGATGATGATGATGCTGATGATGCTGATACTGATGCTGCAGCTACTTCCCAAGCGGACAGCCGCTGCGGGTGCTGCTGCACGTCGGAAGAACGTTCCCAGGGATTGCTGCTGCGCTGCGCTGATATTGCAGCTGCCGCGGCTTTAGGGCCCTCAGGCATGTGCTGCAACAGGAGCTGAAACTGTCTGTTTGACTGAGTTGTTGCTGTCACCGCTGCTGCCCCCCTCTTCAGCTGGTGCTCTAGAAACGCCTCTGCAGCAGCATCGGAGAGGTCGTAAAGAGACTCTGCATGTTCAAAGTCGTCGGCCTGAAGAAGATCCGCGGCTGCTGGTGCGTCTCCGATCGCCTCTGAGGGAGCAGCCAGAGCCGCTGCTGCTGCTGCCCCCGCTGATCGTGCCTCATCGTCGAGTTGTGCAGCTTGACTGCTTTCTGCTATCGCCTCGCATGGACGGCTGCCAGGGCTGCTTTGTGGCAAATCTTTTCCAAATCGCATTGCTTGCACCTGCTGCCGTCTGGGCTGTAACTCCTCCGCCTACCTACGGAGGCGGCGCCTCGTTGGTGTCGAGGCTTCCGCCGGGCTGTTCACGGCGCAGGGGAGCCTCGAAAAATGCTCGAAATCCTCCGTTCTCATCCGACACTGGGCACCAAACACCTACGAAGTAAAAGCCCTCCTTTTCCTCGAAGCTGCTGACGCTGCGCGGCGTGCACCCCACAAGTTCTGGATCATTGGCTCCGCTACTTCCGGCGGAATAGGGGAGGCACACCGAAGAAGAAGACTTCAAATTACGAGGAAACAGAAGACACGCTCCTACGCCAGCGACCACCAGTGCCATTGCTGCAGCTGCTGCTCGAAGGGCAGCGGCTGTTGCTGCAGCCCCAAGAGTCGCGGTGGCTGGCAGCTGCCGCTGCGAGCTCTCACGCAGCTGCATGCGACAGCTGCTAGGGACGGAAGGGACTGCCAACTCCACGTTGCGGGAATTTCGTGGTCTCGAGAAACACACAGCGGCCGCTACACTGCTTCGACTTCCAGGCTCCTCCGGCAGCAGCAGCGACAGAGCAGCAGCGGCAGGAGCGGCAGATAAATCAAAGAATTTTCTTGACCTATTCGTCCTCTCTCTGCTCTACTTGTTTCTGCTGGGCATCCGCAATGATGCTCGCAACGGCGTTTCAGAGGCGTCTCTCGGGCAGGGTGGCTGCTGCTGCTGCATGCGGCAGCAGCAGCAGCGGCGCCTCTATGCGGGTTGCCTGTTTGTCTACTCTCTCCACCCCAGCACAGAGCATTTCAAAGATAGGTATGTTGGCGGCCTGCCACTGCGAAGCACCAGCTGCGGCTCTTAGCACCCCGCAGCAGCAGCCTTGAGGCTTCCAGCAATCCCGCAGCATCGCTGCGCTACTCCTCCTCCTTCCCATGCGCTTGCAGGAGGCTACGAGGTGAACACACACACGTATGACGCGGTCGTTGTAGGGGCTGGAGGCGCTGGCCTTCGAGCGGCATTTGGCCTTGCTTCTCAAGGTAGGTGGCAGATGCATGAGGCGGCTTTACTGCTCCCGCTTCGACTCATTGGCTGGAAGCCATGGTGGGCTCCTCGGGTGCTCTGCGCCTTGCGGCAGAGCCTCTTGACTGCAGCTGCTCTTGAGACTTCTCTCCCCACGTGCTGCGACTAGCGCGCGTGGCTAAAGCCTGGAGCTCGTTGTGCTGGGGTGGCTGCAGGCTTGCGAACGGCATGCATCAGCAAACTGTTCCCCACACGTTCGCACACCGTCGCTGCTCAGGGAGGCATCAACGCAGCCCTCGGGAATATGTGCGAGGTGTGTCGATAGTTTGCACGGTTGACTGCTCGCTTCGCGCTGCTTCCCGATATCTAGAGAACCGAGCGATGTAGGGATAGTGATCACCCCGCAGCTGAATAGTCCATGCAGGAGGATGCAGGTGTGGCGCTCGTCGCTCGCTCGAGCAGCGTGGAGGTCTTCTTGTCGGCAGTTCAGCAGGCTTGAAGGTTGGCATTTTGACCTTTTAACGCGCGATTTGGAGGGATGGATAGCTTGCAGCGCTAGCTGGCTAGGGGCTGGTGACGAGGCCAGTTCGGCCGTACAGAATTCCAGCAGGCAAAATGCGAGTGCCTGGCGAGCATCTGCGTTTTGCCGCCCGTCCTGTGTGGAGGGCACAGTGTGCTGCGCTACTAGGCAGGCTGCTGCAGGAAATGCCTCTTTCAAGTAGCTCTTGACGGACGGCTTTCCTTGCTGCTGTGATGGCACTGCTGAAAGGAGGCGTGCATGGTTTTTTGTCGTAGGATGACTGGAGATGGCATGCGTTCGACACAGTCAAGGGCTCAGACTGGCTTGGTGACCAGGCAAGCCGCCGTCCATTTAGATGTTGAGCGGGAGGGAGAGGAGCGGGAGAGGGAGTGCAGCTGCCTTTGTTGTCAGGCTTCTGGAAGTCAGGATGTGTGGGTGTAGGCTCTTCTTTGAGATCGGCTGTTTTCAGGATGCCATTCAACACATGTGTCGAGAGGCCCCCCGTGTGGTGCGCGAGTTGGAGTCGTATGGCTTGCCTTTCTCAAGAACTAAGGATGGCAAGATTTACCAGGCACGGCATCGGAAGTTTGCGTTTGTCCTTGTTTTTGTGGGCGGGGAGAGAATAGTGGGGGATCGGTAGGGGGAGGGAGCAACAGGGTGGCGTTTAAGAGCTGCGTACGCGTCGCCGGAAGGCTCGACTTGCGGCTTCGCTTTGTCTACAGAGAGCCTTCGGCGGGCAGTCCTTGAAGTTTGGGAAGGGTGGACAAGCCTACAGATGCGCCGCTGCTGCGGACAGAACTGGTGACTTACACGGGTGGATGTCTGAGAGACAGAATTAGGGAATTTTTGTGGGGGCTGCCGCTTTCGGAGCTAGTTCTAGCGATGCGCTTTTGTTTCATGTTTCATTTGCCTTCGCGAAGGGCTGCCTTGCACCTTCCTACGCTCCTCGACGCAAGTCTGCTGATGCTGGGTGCTATTCCTCGAACGCTGCAGGCCATGCAATGCTGCATACTCTGTACGGGCGGGCTTTGTCGTACTCGTGCAACTTCTTCATAGAATACTTCGCGCTAGATTTGATCATGGAGCCGTCGCAAATCCCTGGGGGCCCTCCACGTTGCGTCGGAGTCGTGGCGATGTGTATTGAGGACGGCTCCATTCACAGATTCGCAACAAACCACACCGTCCTGGCCACTGGCGGGTGAGGATTTACCCTCTAAAAAGTGCAGTTGCGCTTCGAATCCGAGAAGCGCAGCTTCGGCGAGGCTAACTGGTGCTGCGTTGGCTTCCTAGTTGCGCGCGAAGACTGCTGCACGGTGTTGTGTCTACTCGTCCTAGGGCTTGTGACTCGTCCGGGGTATATGTAGATACATATCTCTATGTATACATGTATGTATTCGTATCTATGTATACATGTGTATTTGTGTATGTAATGTGTATCTGTGTATGCGTTTTTTCTGTGTATGTATGTACCTATATAGATGTATATATATATGTATCGGTGTATGTATCGGTGTATGTATTTGTGTATGTATGTATTTATTTCTATGGATGTATATGTATGTATGTATCCGCTCATGTATTTGTATCTGATGTATATCTGTGCATGTATGTGTGAATGTATATATTTGTATCTACGTATATGTATCTATATATGCATATGTATCTGTGTATATATGTGTATCTCTGCATGCATCTACGTGTGTATGTGCAGCTACGGCCGAGCATACCAGAGCTGCACTTCAGCGCACACCTGCACGGGAGACGGAGGCGCGATGGCTGCCCGTGCAGGACTGGCTTTGCAGGATTTGGAGTTCGTGCAGTTTCATCCTACTGGAATTTTCCCGGCTGGTAAGAATATATTAAACCGTCTGGGGCCCCCCTTTTTACACACTTTCTTGGGCATGCAGCGGAAGACTGCGCCGGTAGCTGCTGGGAGACGTGTGTGTCAGCACACGCGTCGAAGCCAAGACTGTCACTTTTTGCTTCGCTTGTCGTGAAGAGCAGTCGTTTATGGGGTTCTTCTTGGCTGGAGCTCGCCGCGAGCTTGCATTCTAGCAGACTTGCGCGGGATGCAGACTGTCCGAGGTTCGGTGCGTTGGGGGCTTTCTTTTAGGCTGCCTGATGACGGAGGGATGCAGAGGAGAAGGCGGCATCCTCCGCAACAGCGAGGGAGAAGCCTTCATGGCTCGGTGAGACTCTGGCTGGGGTAAAGGTCTTTCGTTCACGGTTGAGGCTGGTGGATAAAGGCTGCGTGGCGGGGTGTTTCTAGAGGGCTGCCATGGCTGAAAGGCCTTGTTTGGAGGCGCTCTCTGCAGAATCTTGGGGTGTTGTAGAAGCTCCAGAGTCTCAGCTTGAAGTTCGTGGGCCGGGCTGAGAGCATGCGAGTGCGTTTCATAGGTATGCTCCAACTGCCAAGGATTTGGCGAGCCGCGACGTGGTGTCTCGTTCGATGACGATCGAAATCCGGGAAGGTTTGTTTTTCCCTTTCTCGTTTCAGGGGCGTTTGCTGCGTTGCTCCCCCGTTGCTCCCGCTGCCCTCTGCCTGCATCTGCGGCTGTTTGCGTCTTCTCCCCGTGTCGGTGAGACAGCAAGGCCCTTTAAAGCCTCGAGGATAGGCAGCTGACTGGTTTGTTGCTTTCTGTCTTCTTAGGGAGAGGCTGCGGTCCAAAGAAGGACCACTGCCACCTAGATCTTACTCACCTCGACCCGGAAACACTGCATGCGAGACTTCCTGGCATTACCGAAACTGCCAAGATCTTTGCCGGTACGTGCATGTTATTGGATCGCTGCTTGCTGGATAGATGCAGGGAGTTTTTCAGATGTTGGCCTTGTTGAACGCATGCTGGGAATCAGGAGAGCGCAGAACGTTTGCAACTGGCAAACGAGAACTATTTGAGAGATCGCGCAAGTAGCAAGCAGGGCAGAGCCAGAGGTTTCTGCGTGCAGGACTGCTTGCTGTTTTGCCGATGGTGTTGAGAAGCCTCCTCTTGTACATTGTGGCTGCCCTAGGGCAGGCATTTTCTTTTCTGTGCGTCCTTCTTCTTGAAACACTCCAGCAGCCTTCAAGCTACGCAGCAATCGGCCAGTACTGCCTTGTCGTGCACCATGCCGATCGCTGCGCTGTGCAGGGGTCGATGTGACAAAACAGCCCATTCCCGTGTTGCCGACTGTCCACTACAACATGGGAGGAATACCGACAAACTGGCGCTCTGAGGTGCTGCACTGCGTAAAAGGATCCGGCAGAATGGGTAACAATGGACGGCAGGACTAACAGCAGCGCTTCTATATATATATATGGATACATGTGTAAATATATATTTATATGTATTTACATGCAGTTATATATATGTATATATAGTTATATATATGTATATGCAGTTATATATATGTACATGTAGTTATATATATGTGTATATAGTTATATATATGTATATATAAATATATACATGTATATGTAGTTATATACATATCTATGGATATGTATTCATATATATTCATCTATATATCTGTATATTACGATATAGAAGGATATGCTGTAGATGTTCACTTATGCGTGTGTTCGGACTGAACTACGTACAGTTCCTAAACGTTTTCCTTCCTGCAGTCCGTGGTTTTTCGTAATGGTGCTTCCATTGAAGCAACATGCTGCTTGGTGGAGTTCTTCCGAAAGTGAAAGGGGTGTGGCTTTAGTATTCTGATTCGCAGCCCGTGTTTTGTGAATTGATGTGCGTGGGGCTTCTTAATCGGTAGCCTGAAAGGCTTCGCCACGTTTTAGTTGAGGCTTCTCATGACGTGTGCTGTGCCTTCTTAGTGCCTAACATTGGCACTGCCTTGTCGTTTGTACCGAGTAATGAGGCGCGCGGGAGGTCAGGTGTTCGACCTATGGTGTCTGCAGCTTCCGAAAGCGTGTTGGAGGGTTTGTACGCTGCTGGAGAAGCAGCTTGCGCTTCCGTCCACGGGGCAAACCGCTTAGGCGCAAATTCCCTGCTAGATCTTGTTGTTTTTGGGAGGCAAGCCGCGGAGGTCATTGCTGACAAGGTTAAGAAAAGTGCGGATCACGCAAGCAGCTCACAATCTGCTCACTGAAGCGTCATAGCAGCAGGGATGCAGACTTGGCGTCGATAGGGGCTGTCGCTTGCCCTTCTAGGGGGTGCCTGAAGTTGAAAATGCGATCGTTTTTCTTGTACATGCAGTGTGGAATGCGGCGATGCTGATTTATTTTCTTTTAGAAGCAGCAACAACAGCAACTGCTAGTCCTTGTTCTTCAAAGCAAAAAAGCCTCAACCGGCAGCTGTATAGCGGTGGTTTTGCGAATCTCGCCATCTCGTTGCGTGCTTGGTCTCCTCCACACAGCAGGACTGCCTGTCTCTTCTTCTCGATGTTGCCTCCTTTTTCTTTGGTGAGATGATGTACTTTTGTAGGCAACCCAAAGCCCGCTCTCCGTGCGGATGCTGGGGAGGAAACTCTAGCACGCATCGACAAGCTCAAGGAGAATCGCGGCTCTATCACGCCCGCTCATCTTCGAGACATGATGCAGAAGGTAACTCTTGGTGCTGCTGCTGTCGTCTTCATGATGTTGATCTTGTGACTGCGTCCTGCCGCCTCCGTTTTGCTGCCGTGGGGGCTGCTGCTGCTGTTGTCGCGCTGTTTGTGATCGGTAGTAGCTCTGGAGTGACTTCTGCTCAGCGGGAGCCTTGCTGCCTCCTTTGCTGCAACCAGAAGGTGTTGCGTTTCTGTTCCTGCGCAATGCAGACGATGCAGGACCACGCCGCAGTCTTTCGCACCGGCCCTGTGTTGGCGGAGGGTGCTCAGAAGATTAAGGAAATCGCCGCTCAATTCGGTGACATCCGTATTGTGGACAAGTCGAGGGCCTGGTAAAAAGAAAAACCCCTTGCAACTAGCTGCAAAGATCGGGCGGTTGGGTGTGCGAGTCATTTGACGGCATCTTTTTTGTGAGTAGTGGGGGTGCCTGTATCGCTCGTTATGGCGTACTTGCTCAATCGCACTCGCTCTTTGTGCTTATATACAATTTGCGAATCAATGCCCTGCTGCCGCTGCAGCTGCCCGTGTGTATATGTGCTGCTGTGTGCATGTTCTCCTTCTGCGGTGAGCCTTTTCTTCCCAGTGCGGGGTAGTGTGTAGCACAGCGGTCTCAACGCGCCAGGTGCTCGAGCGTCTTCCCTCCTCGACGCTTGCTGCGTGCAGGAACACGGATCTGATGGAAGCACTTGAATTGGAAAACCTCCTTACGCAGGCTGTCCAGACGGTTGTGAGTGCGGGAGCCCGCCAGGAGAGCCGCGGAGCGCATGCTCGAGAGGACTTCAAGGTTAGCCTCCACGCCACAGCGGTTGAGCTTCACGGCTAAGAGTTTGTGGTGTTGAGTTAGGGAACTCGAAAAATCTTGACTTCGAGTTGGGCCCGTGAGCGGAATGCTTGGGAGTTAGGTTTTTGCGCTGCATGCCCTTCAAGGCACAGGATTGACACTGCGTACTTGAGGCTTAGGATTTGGGGTTGCTTTTTTAGGAACGAGACGACAAAGAATGGATGGTGCACACTCTTTCCTATCAGAGAGGCAGAGATATAGAGAATGCTAAGGTAGGAGCTTGGTAACGGCAAGCTTTGTGTTTGTCGGTTCTCGCAACTTCTCTCTGTACACCCTGCCTGGGACTGCCACTTGCTCACCGGATGGAAATTCCAATTTGCGTCTGTCCGCCGTATACCAGACCGCTTGGCCTTGCTGTTTCTCTCTCTGCCCTTCCACGTGCCTTTGGAGGAGTAGAGCTTAACACGTCGATACCTCTCCTCCCTACCAATGAAAGGGGCAGATACATCGATACGCAACGAACGACACTTCTGCCGATGCTGTCGCTGGCTCACTGCTTGTTGGTGCTGCATTCTGGTAGTGACCGCTGTACATACTGCGAGCGCATGAGTTTCATGCATGTACAGACCGAATCGCGGTGTGACCTGCTTTCTGCAGTTCGAACTGGCCTATCGGCCCGTAAAGGCGCAGCCCCTCGACAAAGAGATGGAGGCAGTGCCCCCCATGAAGCGAGTCTACTAGACGGAGGCAGGAACTTACCCAGATTGGATGACAGCGAGTGATCATTTGCTGCCCCTTTCCCATCGCAGCGGTGTCTCACTCTTTGAGTTTCCGTATTCACTAGCCTAATTTTAGAATCATACATAGGGAATATAGGTGCTGTCGTCCCATGGTGAGCGCTCTCCCGGCTCTGTATAATGTTGTTTTGGACGTGTGCCTGCAAGGTTGCAGCAGCACTGCCCAATGTCTTCTTTCAATCTCTATTTCCCATTGGACGCAATGTGCAGACGAAGCTTTGTCTGTTCTCTCATCTAGCTAGCTTGTAGGGCGAGGAATACATGGCGAAGAGAGCTGCATAACCAGAGTGCGATCTACCTAAGATCTGCGCTATTCAGGAGTATAGATACCGGTCTATCTCCCTAGCCCTAACGTGAATAGTTCATAATTTGTATCAGCAATAGCAAAATGTGGCGGTTGGGTCGGCCCAACCTTAGCCCTTCCCCTTTCGCGTGAGCAGTGGTTCTCAATGGCTTGCACTTTCTTTACCCCTTGAAATTAAGTGCAAGCTTAAAAGACGACTGGGGGTCTGTTCAAGCTGCAACTTATTGCTGAACTGGCGAAGCATCTATCCCCGAACATCGCAAGCCTAATTAACACGATGGAGTGGAAAGCGCATTCCCACGGATGCAGTGTGGGACGCCTGCCCTGTACCACGTGCTCTCCTGAGAGTAGTTGCGTGGGTAGACAGGACTCTTTGGGATACACGGTGCCGCATTAGCCCTCATCTAGCTGCAATATTTTGAAGTTGCTCCTGCTGCATCTGATCGTCCTGAGCTATGAGGATCCTCAGTTTGCTGACTACGCTAACAATTGCCCTTCAGTATTGCTACTGGTTGCCGGAGTACCGATCTTCATCCGTGCAAAATGCCTTGATTGTCCGGTTTGGATGCATCATAAAGAACAGTAAAGTCCATCAAGAAACTAATGAACCTGAACAAAGTGAGTAGTGCGATGCGAGCAACTGCTCGACAGAAAATTGTGGACCAGCGAAAAGGAACAGCTTCCTTCGAAGATTGAGGATTGCTAGCGTTGCTGTAAACAGCAAGGGAAGGGGATCTGTCCTCTTGACAAGGAGCACAAAAAGTTATTCATGCTGGCACAGTCTCAATGCTCTCCGACTCCAGAGTGGCGGTGTGGCTCTCAAATTATGGTCGACTTAAGGGAAAACTTAGCTTGGGACTCTAACACAAAACATGGCTCGTGGGAGAGGAACAGCTGTGGTGTGCGTTGCTGCAGTCTTTTAACTCGGCGAGCATACAGGTAGATTAATTAACCACCAAGCAAACACGCGTACAGCAATGGCTGCTATTTCTTAAGTTCACACTGCCTTGCAATCAATAAGACAAACAAATAGCCAAAGCCAATCGTGGGCTGTTTATTAATTCCCCACATTGACAATACTAGTTCATTAGGAAGTGCCGAGGTGCAGGTTTGCCCCTACAGGCAACATACTAGAAGGTTCCGAATTTGCAGCCGCTGGATTCAACCTTAGGCCGGAACTAGCGAAGGCGCATGCGATGCATGATTTTAATTTATGACACCTTCACGATGGGACAACCAGAACTTTGTCGCATTTGGCCCAACGGATTTTAAGCATGTCGCCGTCAGGCTGCTACAAATATTAGTGACAGCAGAAAAGGAATGACAGTACAAATAGGAGCTCTCTGTCCAAATGCCACTAGCTCCAACTGTGGCGGATGAAGTAGAGTCCAATGTCCCTTCTGTTGCTGGGTGTGCTACACTGAAAAATTCTACGACACTGGCTAGAGTTAAGCAAGAATCAGGAGGAACTGAGTAATTGCTTTATCTGTAGATGTATCTCATTTGTTGCAGAGTAGTGTTAGAGCCATACAAAAAGTCGGAATGTTGTGTTTATGTGCTGTAGATGCTATGTGCAACTAGACATCAATGCGCGGAGTGACTTGAGGAAGCCTTTCCACCACGTTCTTCTCCTCTTCGCAAGTCGTCCCTGAGGGGCGCGGGCAAAAGGAGGCAATAATCCTTTTGGGAGACACTCAACTGAATTGAATCTGGAGATACATATCTTCCTACGGAGACCTTGGATGGAGAGTTATGGTTGGCAGAATCGCACGGTTCGATGCATCTGTTCTTTTGCCATCCACTGACTGTGGAGTGCAGTTGGATGTCAGGTTCCCATGCAACCTTTGTATTTTCCAGTAATTTTGTGTCCCAGCAAGCGTATTCTATTCGGCGACAGTCTGAAAATAAAGTCTCGTGCAGCAAGCAAAAGGTGGCACAATACCTGTTGTGTCAGTCGATAAAATGTGTATGGATGTGTCGATGAGGTTATGCCTGCCAGAAAAGTATGACAGCTGTAACGTTGGGCAAGTATCCAAAGTCTTTATCGGCCATTTGCTGACGTATCCTGGTGCGTTGCTCCCAAAAAAGCCTACACAAGTGCTTCTTGTAGCATGTTTGCTGTGGGGGGGAAACGCTTTGACGGCTGCTCTATTCCTGTGGAGACATATATTTGCCTGTATGAAGTATTACAATCTACGCCTTCCTAAATCCCTGAGTGCGCTGTGTTTGCCGATAACAATTTCCGCTTTGGAAGGACTGCCAAAGCGGAAATTGGGGAATCTATCAATTGATCAGTAAATAGAGAAACATAAAGCTTTGGATTCGCGAAAGCCTTATTTCTACGGACAATTGCTCTACCAGTGGCTCGTTTTTGGTGTGCTCGACGTGTCCGTTTACGTGGTCTCAGGGTTCGCAAAACTGACTTAGCAAACGACCGGTAGGGCTTCAACACATGTTGGACTCTTCGATATTTCAGCATCGCAAGAGCGCAGCTCCTGGGTCTGTAGCTAAAGGAAAGAGTCTTACCAAATTTTTGTAACTCTACGGATATCTAGACGGTGTCCATCGGCCCCAGCCTACAGTCTGCGCTATGGTGAGCGAGAAAGGAGGGCCACAAGGCATCCGCGTCACTAAAAGCTTTTATGCAGTAATCTAAGAACGCTCTTGTGTCCATTGTGAAAGACTGTGCCAGGTAATTCCCAAATGCAGGCGCATGCACAATGTCAAAGAACGTAAGCAGCAGGAACAAGCAGAAGCGTGCTGCTGGGCAAAAAAAACTTCAGCAGCAGGGACACGAAAAACCACCACGCATGCTCTGGCGCGAAGAAGGAGCTACAGAGGCTAGAGCCGCAGCCGGGTACTCACCAGGCGTCACTTTTTCACGTGTACAAGCTCGCATTAACGGTCAAGAGATGCTACGGCTACTTGGCACTGAATGTGCAGTGGATCTGTTATCCGAGGAGACGGTGTAGAAGCGCAGTACGGCTTGTACACTTATAGTGCAGTCCCTAGGACTGAGATTTTCTGACGGGCGGCAAAATTCTAGAATATGCAGTGCCACAGCAAGTCAATTATATTTTAATGTCGAGGTGGCTTTTCTCTGCATGGTGTGTGACTTCTGTGCTGGATGGCTGTACCATGAGGTAACTGAACTGTGCCGTGGGCGAGCCTTTGGCAGATGCACATGCGACCACAGCTGTACGCTGTAGAGGCTAGTGCGATAGTGATCGCTAGGAAGAAGTCGAGCTTGATCCTGATCTCTTGAACGACACTGATTCCATCTATGGTCAGCGGGGTAGAGCCAATGTCTCAACAAGGGGAGGCAGAGTCTCCATGCTGGCGGTTCAGCAGCTCAGTAAGAAAAGATGCTTCCGAGCATGCATCCTCTCGTAGTGGCCCTTCGATTTTTGCTCAAGTAGAATAATCAATTCAACTTTCAGTCGAGGAGCAGAATCAATGAGCAAGTATCAAGAGGAGAGACTCGCGTGTGTGTTAAATAGTGACGAGCTGCCAGCACAGTCGCCACCAACTGGTCATCCAGCACAAGGTTAGAATGCCGACCCCTTTGCCAGCCCCAGCCTGTGTTACAGGGTATCGGAAGCCCCCACAGCATAAATAAGAGATTGAGGGGCAGGCATGCTATTTGCTGGAAAAAGGTAACGTGCAGGAATTGACCAGCGTTCTCGGGCATAAACCCACGGTGTTGCCGGAAAAGGACGAAAGGTAGTGCACGTGCATCAAGTAGAAGCTACTAAACAAGATCACTGTGGAAAGAGTCTCCCGATGCCCCACATAGATGAATTCCCTGCCAACCCAGACGGGTCATTTGTTTATTTGACACCTGAGCTAAAAGACGCCTCCTGACAAATCCCCTTTGTCCGTGAGGACAGACACTAAAAAGGCACTACACACTTGCATTCGCAAACTCGAGTACACGTGATTTTTGGACTTGCTAACGCCTCAGCTGACAGGCTACGCCCACCTAATAGAGATTTGTGGGAGCATCTCAAGTCGGGGTGCACGGCCGTCTACATAAACGACTTCTCAACATTCAGCCGAAACTTGGTAGAGCACCTGCAGCACCTCCGCCCTGCCATTCAGCTTCTG
>NW_020312060.1:0-125765 GCF_002999335.1 Cyclospora cayetanensis | reverse complement strand
GGCGCCGGTGCGGGCGGGCCACCCCCAGCCCCCCTGCGCCAAGTCCCCGCTGTGTTATGGTTTTTTGTTTTTCTGTTTTTTTACGGGGAGAGGACGTGTTACGGTATCCTCTTTGGACTGGAGTTCTGACTTGTGCTATTCCGTTCTGTGTTTTTGTGTTTGTATGTGTGGGTGTGTGTTTTTAACTCGTCTGCAAATTAGGTATTTTGGAGCTTCGCCTGCTCTGTGTGCCTTACTTCGGGGATACGTTTTGCGCTTGCATTCCACTGCCTTCGGCTTTCAATACAAACAAATCTCCCGCGGATGTTGCGATTGCGTGCTGTCATGAAAATGGAGGGGGAAGGAGGGGCGAATGCGCGCTTCCAGCGCGTCTCTCCTCCTGCGGTTCCGGTGTACAGACAGTGCGTGTTTGAACGGTGCGGCTTGTCGTGCAGGCGAAGTGTGCGTGGCCATGGGCATCTTTGGAATTTTCGAAGCGGCCTTTGGTCCCATAGCCTCAGTCAAGGATTTTGAGGATGCAATGAACGGTAAGTAAGCACATGCAACAGGAAGCGACAGGCTGGAAGCTGCATGCATGGCTACTAACGCGAAAAAAGAGGGCGGGGCGGGGGCAGAAGGAGGAGGTAGGAGGGGGCCTGCTAATCGTTTTTGTGTGGTTCTGGGGGTCTAAGGGATGGAATTCCAGAGAAGGGGTATCCTCTTGTTAGCGCCACCCTTAGACTGCGTATGACAGACAATGCGCGATGCTCGATTGTTCTTTGATAAAGGCCATTAAGCGCGCCTTCTCTCGTTTGTTTCACGCTGCGATTCTCCAGGAGAGAGCACCGCTGGTGTCACTATGCTGCATATGGCCGCTGCATACCTGCCGACCTCCTTCTATGCCCCCGTCTCTCTACGACTTTCTCCTCCCCCTGCCAGTGCAACTGACAGAGGCGGCAGCAGCAGTTCAAGAACTGCGCTTGCAAGCATGTCCAAGGGGGGAGGAGGAGCTGCTTCGGTTATGGATTTCCGGCTTGCTCGCGCCGAAGCATTGCTGTTTGTCTATGAGGTCGATGCCAGAAGATTGCCACAGCTGCTCCTTCAGGGATGGGAAAGACAGACGGCCTCCTTTATTCGGCGCTTCAAGCAGCAACAGCACCAGCTAAGAGAACTCGAAAGGGAGCAGCAACAACGCCAGCAGCAGCATGAGCAGCAACAACGCCAGCAGCAGCATGAGCAGCAACAACGCCAGCAGCAGCATGAGCAGCAACAACGCCAGCAGCAGTATGAGCAGCAACAACACCAGCAGCAGTATGAGCAGCAGTATGAGCAGCAACAACACCAGCAGCAGCATGAGCAGCAGGGGACGAGATCAGCAACGCACCAGGAGCAGAAAGACCATTGGCTGAAGCACTTACCTTCAGAAAGTAGTCTGGCGAATACCTCTGCATATGGAGGCTCTGGGTGGGATGTATGGATTCACAATAGATCTCTGGAGGCAGATGAGGCTTTTTCGATCGTGAATGGAGAAGTGCATTTGCTTTTTTTGACAGTGCCGCTGCTGCTTGTATATTTTTGGGGGTCCATGTATTTTGCTGCTTCGTCGTCTCTGCTTTCTCTGCTGCATTTCCAGCAGCAGCTGCTCCTTTTAGGAGGGGTACTGGGATTGGCTGTCTTTGCAGCTTCTGGCGGCTTGCTGCTGTGTCACGTGTTGCTGCGCGTCCCCGTGACGCCACTGCTTCTGCTCGTGTTGCATTTGCTGCTTGGGCTGTCAACGTACCAAGCGGCTCAGACGCTGCGCTGCTTGGGAAAGGGCATAAGGCGTGTAGACACGTTTTTGCAGCAGCAGCAGCAGGAGAGCAGGCAGTGGAAGCCTCTTGCAGGTCGGCTGACGCGGCAGACCAACAAAACTCCCGAAGCTTCTGGCGGCGCGCGCACCAGAGGCAGTGCAAGTGCTCGAGAGGGGTTGTTGCTACGCAGCAGCAACAGAAGCAGCAGCAGCAGCAGCAGTAGTAGCGAGAGCGACAGCAGCGACACAACCAGCAGCTGCAGCAGCAGTCTGAGCGAGACTGCGAGAGCAGGTCAGGAGGCGTGGAGCCTCGTGGATGCTGCAGAAATGCAGCAGCAGCAGCTGGAGGAAGCTCTTGCAGGCTGCATTTGCAGCAGCACCGTTACGACGCTTGCAGGCGTCTGTTGTCTGCTGGCTATGGGAAGCTTCGACCTCCCTGCCGTCTCCTCATACTGCTATGCGGCTGCATGCTGTCTTGTCTGGCTGCTGCTCTACCACATCATTTTTTTCTGCCCCCTCTTGATGGTGATCTTCGCCGCGCATCTGCTCCCTATGGATCCCTTCAGGGTAGCAGTAACGAGGCCAAGCTGCCGAGAGGAAGCCTTAGTGAATTCTGCTGCTGCTGCTGCTGCTGCTGCTGCAGCGAGCACGCGTTATGACACCAAAGCAGCAACAGCAGCATTCGCAGCAGCAGTAGGCGTTCCGCGAACTGTGGCTCGTCCGGCAGAGTCGGGTGAGAGAGCAGTAGAGCAGCAGTTGCTGCCGCTGCAGCTCCAGAGGGAGCAACAGTTGCAAATCCAAAGGGACGAACGGCTGCACGTGCAGAGGCACACGGGAGCGCAACGCGGCAGCAAGGAGGACGGAGCAGAGCTAACAGAGGCAGCAGCAGCAGCAGCAGCAGCAGCATGTGTCGAAGTGTCTGGTGACCTCACAGCCTCATCTTCCGTTGCTTCGGATTGGGATGGTGGTCATGCTGCCTCCAGGAGTAGTGACAGCAGGCGCTTAAAACAGCAGCAGCAGCAGCCAGAGGGAAACCTCGGCAAGCAGAAGGGGCCACTGCTGCAGCTCGAGGAGCAGGCAGAGCATGCAGTGCAGGGGGGGGTCGATCGGCTTGCTCCCTCTGAGCAGATCGGCTTGTTCGGCGTGAGCAGCAGCAGCAGCAGCAGCAGCAGCAGCACAAGTGGGGGCGCAGGCATGCTGAGAGTCACGTATACAGCAGCAGCTGAAGGCTATGGCAAGACACATGTAGGTGGTGCCTCAGCAGCAGCAGCAGCAGCAGCAGCGAGAAGGCAGGCAGAGCTCTGTGCGATGCGTGCTGCAGCCATGCGAGTGTCTCAGCAGCTACGCCGCTCTCTCGCGGATATGAAGAAGAGCCTGTTGGGCCGTTTGCTCTTCCACAAGGCGTATAGGTTAGTTTTTTTCGCAGGAGCTGGAAAATGCTGCTGAGATTGCCTGTCTTCAAGGAGTAGTCTTGTGCAGCGGGTTGGGCTGTATATTAGGCACTGCGAGTTCCTCCCACGGTGCTGCGTAAGCGGCTCGTGTGGTTTTTGCGTCGCTTTTGAGTGCCGCTTGTCGCTAACAGACTGACCTACGGGCTTTGTTTGTTGTTTGCTGCCGCTGCTGTTGCTGTTGCGGCTGCTGCAGATTGATCCTCGTGCTGCTGCTGTGTCTTCTCGCGCTCAAGTGCTACGGCCAGCTGCTGCTAGTGCAGCCGCAATTCGCGTTGCTGCATTACCTGCCTCCCTCTTCCATTTTGCGAGGCTTTATTGACGCCATGCAGCAGCAGCAGTCTTGGAAAAGTGCAGCCTCTTCCCCCTTGCACATCGTGCTCTCCGCGGAGGTGTGTGAGCAGCTGCATGAGGAACAGATGAGAACCGCGATAAATGCTCTTACAGACGATATCCTCCAACTCCCAGAGGCAACGGTAAGCAGGTTGTGCCTTTTAAGGGACATATGTACATATATATGTCCCTTTCATGCGTATTATATTTATGCATATAAATATGAATATTTGTGCATATATTCATGCATAAACATGTGCATATATATTTATATATATAGAATACACGAGCCCTTTGATTCACGCTTCGAAGAAGCAGACACTCGAGCGTGGGTGTCTCTGGAGCAGCAGCAGCAGCTCCTCTTTCTGGCAGTGTGTGCAATTGTCGTGTGTGTATGTGTCTGTTTGGATGAGGGAGGGGGGAAACGGCGCGAGAGTGAAAAAATTCCGCGGCTTTTTTCCGAATGACGGGAAAGTCTTAGGCTTCTGAGGGTTCGCAGGCGTGCTGCACTCCAGCCTGGACTGTCGCCTCTCTTTTTACGGTTGCTATGTTTGCAAATGTTGTTGGTGCTGCTTCGCGCGTGGTGTTTTCAGGGTCCAGTGCTGTCGTGGGTAAAGGATATCGAGCTGCACACAAACGGAACCACTACATGTGCGTCACAACACCCTGCCGAAGTCCTTTGACTGAGGCTGCTTGTTTGCTGTTGGAAGGCAAATCTCCCTTCAGCATCCATTGCTGCGCTTCCAGCGTCTCCCTTACGAGAGTCGCAGTTCGATTTCCCTGAGCCGTGAAAAGGCGGCCAGATTCTCTCCGTAAAGTGTTTTTGCAGCTCACTCTCTGGCAGATGTTGTGAATGTGTGTATGAGTGCCTATTTGTGGGTGTGAGTGGGTGTAATGATTGTGTGGGTGTATGTGTATAATTGTTGTGTGTATGTGTGTATAATTGCTGTGTGTATGTGTGTATAATTGTTATGTGTATGTGCGTATAATTGTTGTGTGTGTGTGTGTATAATTGTGTGTATGTGTGTATAATTGTGTGTATGTGTGTTAATTGTTGTGTGTTGTGTATAATCGTTGTGTGTATGTGTGTATAATTGTTGTGTGTTGTGTATAATTGTTGTGTGTTGTGTATAATTGTTGTGTGTATGTGTGTATAATTGTGTGTATGTGTGTATAATTGTTGTGTGTGTGTGTGTATAATTGTTGTGTGTTGTGTATAATTGTTGTGTGTATGTGTGTATAATTGTTGTGTGTATGTGCGTATAATTGTTGTGTGTATGTGTGTATAATTGTTGTGTGTTGTGTATAATTGTGTGCAGCAGTGTGTAATTGTTGTTTGTACAAGAGTGTCGTGTACGTCTGTGTGCTGCACAGCCGCTTCCTCCTTGCCACCTCCTGCAGCTGCTTGTCCTTCGTCTTCTGCATCGCCATGGCCTGTGACTTCTCCCGAAGCTTTTGCGTTGCATCTGCGGCATTGGCGTAGTGATGGCCGTGATACACTCTGCTGCAGCAGCAGTCTGGAGGCAGGAGATTCGGAGGAGCAGGCAAAGGAGAAGGCTCCTTGGTTGCATAATGTGACACCCACTTTGTATGACGATTCCTTTATTAAGGTGAGAGATTGCACAATTTATCAAGGCGAGAAATTGCGCATTTTATTCCGGTGAGAAATTGCACATTTCATTAGGGTGAGAAATTGCACATTTTACTCCGGTGAGAAATTGGCCATTTCATTTTTTTTAGAAATTGCACATTTCATTGAGAGGCTGCACACGTATTAAGGTGAAACATCACACATTTCATTGAGAGATTGCACATTTTATCAAGGTGAGAGATTGCACATTTTATTAAGGTGAGAGATTGCACATTTCATTGAGAGATTGCACATTTCATCAAGGTGAGAGATTGCACATTCATTATGGTGAGAGATTGCACATTTTATTACGGTGAGAAACTGCACATATTATTAGAGTGAGAAATTGCACATTTCATTGAGAGATTGCGCATTTCATTGAGAGATTGCACGTTTCAGTGAGAGATTGCACGTTTCATTGAGAGATTGAACATTTCATTAAAGTAAGCGATTGCACATTTCATTGAGAGGTTGCACATTTCATTGAGAGATTGCACATTTCCTTGAGAGATTGCACATTTTATTAAAGTAAGCGATTGCATATTTCATTGAAAGATTGCACATTTCATTAAGGTGAGAGATTGCACATTTCAGTGAGAGGTTGCACATTTATCAAAGTGAGAGATCACACATTTCACCGAGAGATTTCACATTTCATCGAGAGATTGCACATTTCCTTGAGAGATTTCACATTTCATTGAGAGATTACACATTTCATTGAAAGATTGCACATTTCATTAAGGCGAGAGATTGCAGGCCTTCGCGAGAGCAGCTTAGGTCGCGCACACGGGGTGTACTGAGGAAAGGGGGCAGCAGTTTTAGCGCCGAGACATCTAGAGAGAATTCGACTTTCCGAATTGCTAGCCAGGACCATGTTGTTTGCTTGATTTTTCTGCCATCTGCATCATGTGGCTTTTATCCGGGAGGGGCTGCGCTTTTGCCCTAATGCGGCTTTCGTGCGGCTCTTCTCAGAAAAAGGAGAGACGCATGCCACCCCCGTAGTTGGTGTATCTGTGACACCGACGTTCACGGCTGTCTCTCTGTCCAGCTTCTGCTTCCGCCTATGCCTCTGCCTGTTTTTGTCCCCGTGCTGCTACTGCTGCTGCAGTTTTCTGGAGATGGTCGTCGTATTGAGGCTTCCCGTTTGACTCTTTTTCTTCGCGTGGATCCTCTAAATAGCAACAGCAGCACCAGAGGCCGCAGCAATGCCTCAGTGCTGCAAGAGCTGCGATCTATAGAGAAAAAGCACTTCCCTTCAGGCGGGGTCTACACGCATGCTACCTGGATGGAAGATGTCTACAGGTACACTCTCCATGTGTGGGTGAATATATAGCTCTCCTCTTTCCCCGCCGCACGCTCTGTGGCCATCATCGTCTTTGTTCACTACAGTCTATATTTATGTATATTTATCTATTTATTGATATGTAAGTATATCTGTTGATATTGATACTTATATATATGTATATCAATATATCCGGTGATATTGATATTTATATCCATATGTACATATATATATATATGTTGATATTGATATTTACATCCATATATATATGTATATTAATATATCTGTTGGATATATATATATATATTATAGTACATTTATATGGATGTATATACCAATGTATCTGTTGATATTTATATTGATGTATATATGCATTTATATACATAGATATACAGATTCAGGCTGTCCTCTTTTGCATGTATGCACAAATGCGCCTTCTACGTTCTTGTGCGTACTTTCCTTAGGATTTGCGGCCCCACCCTGCGTACGTGTGTGCGCTATTGCAGAGACGAGTGGATTATTTTTGCGCTATATTCGCAAGTGGCGCTGATTGCGTTGTGCCTCTTTTTCTTCTTGTCCTTGCTGCTCTCCCCCATGGGAGCGGCCGTTGTTTCGGCGTTGCTGCTGCTGCAAGCCGTTTTTGTTGGAGGCTTGCTTGTATTGTGTGAAGTTCCCTTCGACGTCGTTACCCTCATTGTAAGGCACGCACACGCCTCCGTTCTCGACCAGCTTGCTTGGCGGCAAGCTCCCAGTGCTTCAAGTCTGGCGAGCAGTAGCATGCAGGGCTTGCTGATTAGAGGGTTTGCTGCACGTTGCTTGCGTGAAAAACAACATCCACCAGAGGAAAATCGCTAAACACTGCCGTTGTGCCATCGGCGAATGCGTGTTTTCAAGGCCCTATTCGCAAGCGGCGCTCTGACCGTCGAGTACACCACGCTCGTGGTGTACATACACCGCAGAACGGCCCCTCTGTTTGCGTCTGCACCCCTGCCCTCCGTGTCTCGTCTTTCCAGCCTCATGCAGCAGCACCAGCGGCATCAACACCAGCTCCTGCTGCGGCAGCAGCAGGGTTTATGGGCTGTAAACAACGGCAACGATGACCTCACTTTCCCTTCGGTGCCGCTTAGGCTGCCCGTGTCTCTCCACTCCGCGCCGCCGTCACCACCCCACCAATCGTATCGCCTGCAGCAGCAGCAAAACCACTCGGTGCTCTGTTCCAACTGCGGAGAACCTCCGGAAGCTTGTGTCGTGCAGGGTAGCCCAACAGCTGCCACAGTAGAAGTGCTGCTGGCAGGGCTTCACAGGCAAAGGCATCAGGCCCCCCTTCTGGCTTTTTTAGCCACCCGGGAAGCAGCTCCCTCAATCTTGATGTCGGCAGTTTCCACACTTCTCGGTAAGAGGCGCCGCCTACTGTCGGGTGCTCAACATCCCCCCCTCCCCTCCCCTGACCCCGAGAATAGAGAATATTCCTCCTCTTGACGCTTTCGTTGGTCGAAAAACCAAAGCCAGAGCAGCCAGTAGCAGATGCAGCACACTGCTATTCTGTCGCCGCGCCCCGCCCTTCCAGGCGGCGTTCTTCCCGCCACACTCCGGTGTATGTACACCCCGGGGTGTGGCTAAGAAGAGCCCAGTGTGCGTGCCCGCACTTTCGGAGGGTATGTCCTCTGAGGAAAATCCATTATATACATGCACATATATGTATACTCCGTATCCATGCGTATTTTGCGACGTCGCAGGCATTTGTCTCCTGGCGTTTGCAAAGAGCGAAGCCTTTAGGGTCTTTTGCGTTGCGAATTTGATTGTTGTTGGCGCTGCAGTCGCAGCCAGCTGCTGCTGTGCGCCGCTGTTGCTGCTCTATGTACAGCCACTGATGCCGCAACCGCGACGCAGCAAGCCCCAATACTTTAGAGGGCCTTTAGGGGGCCCCCTGGGGGGCCCCTAAAGGATTAATTGGGGCCCTGGGAGCTTTACTAGTTTTAGGCATCCCAGCAGGGCGCGCCTGCCTCTTTTTTGCTATGGCGCCGCGTCTCCTTTTACATTCGGGCTTTTAATCCCTTTTGCCTATAGTTAAAAAAATGTAAAAAAGCGAGCCTTCCCTAGCGCTATCTTGCGGGCACCCTGCCTTCCCCACCTGCGCCCCTGTCGAGCAAAAGACTCGCTTCCGACAGCGACGCTGCCGCGTGGCAGCTCTACGGCAAAAAGATTAGATTTCAGGTTCATAGCGTGGTTTGCTACAGCATCAGGTCGATCCCCTCATGCTGCTTCTTTGCGCTCGCGGCTGCTGAAACGAACACACAGAAACCCTCGAAGCCACACACTTTCGCCTCCGTTCAGTCACAAACAAACACAGCAGCCGCCTCGAATGCAGGCACAGCGGCAGCTCGCTTACCTGCGGGAGGCGGCTCGTCAAAGAAAAGCATGTCTGGCTGGGAGGGAGATACGCCCCATCCTCCTGAGGAGGCGACTGGTTGTCGCTGCTGCTGCTGCTCGTGCGTTGCCCAGTAGTCGTCTATCTTCCCGTTGTTGCTGCTGCTGCTGTTGGAGGATGCGGAGGGAGCAGGCGAGAGCCGAACAGGAGCAGCGGCAGCAGTGGCGGGGGATGCGGGGGGTGTTGCTGCTGAGGTTGCTGCTGCTGCAGGGTCGTTCGTCCACGACAAGCGAACGGCCTGCACAACAAGAACGCATCATGTTTTGTTTCAACCGGAAGTTTTACCAGAAACACATTCGCAGTCCTCCATGCAGGTGGGCAGCTTGCTGGGCAGTGGCGCTTGAAACAAGAGCCACAGAAAACGCACATACACAGTGGCATCACTTTAGACACACAAAAAAGGTGTTGTGTTGGCAACAGAAGTTTTAGGAGTTATCCTAGTGTTGAGCGTGTTAGTAATAGGAGTAATACTAGTGTTGGGCGCGTTAGTAACAGGAGTGATACTAGTGTTGAGCGTGCTAGTAATAGGAGTAAGTGGAGGAGGCGTGAAAGGGTTCTCCGTGCCAGTGTGCGTGGAATGATGCGAGGTGGTCGCTCAGCAAACAACCGTACGACAATTCATCGACTGCTGGAATCGTGTAGAGGGAGGAAGAAGGGGGAGAAGGACAGAAGGGATATGCAGGGATCAGTCACCCTCTGTTGTGCACCCATTCCTACCTTGAAGAAAAGCGTCATCCCCTTGGAAGCCTCCAGAGGAAGTGCCTCATCGTCTGACAGGTCGAGCCACACGTATGTTCCCTTCTCGTCCTTCGACGTATTGCCGCTCAGCTGGCGGCTTTCTGTACGTAGCCTAAGAGCAGCCATAGAACAGATAGATAGAAAGATAAAGAGAAAAGAACAAGAAGGAGAAGGCGAGACTGGCATGAAGAGTCAAACAACCCTAGGGGGAGGGATGACCACATTAACGAGAATAGCTAAGGCGTTGGGTTCTTGCGCAGGGGGCACTCCAGTGCCTCTAGAGGGAGGGGAAGTGGGGATTGGGCTGAAAATCCTTACCTGAAGTGGTATTTGCCTGGGAGGGGGAACTGTGTTTTGATGTCTTTTAGGGTTGGAAGGCCCCCCTTGTTTGCGCGCAAGAAGAAGCAGTTGGGGGCGGCTGGATCGTCACCGTCATTCGTGACAATGTACAAGACCAGGATCTGGCTCATTGTAGCGAGAAGAAGAAGGTGGCGCAAGGTGGTGAGTACAAAACACCTTATGGCCGCAAGGGGGCTGCAGGAAGTGGCTATTTAGAGGGTCGTCCGTACAGCACGCATGAGGCGGCCGGAAAGCTGCGCTGGTTGCGGAGCTGAGTGCAGAGAATGTCGAGCCGAAAATAAAAACACCCCCGCCTCCTCCCTGGATAAGATACACAGCCCACGCCTCCTCTTTGGGCGCCTTCTAATCGGGTGCTCTCAACGAAACTGTATTCTAAAACGACCAGAGGCAAGCCGAAGAGAAATCACATGCGCACAGTGGCGCGGGAAGCTTATGGCTTCGCTGTCTAGTGGTCTTGCAGTTGGTGCTGCACGTGGCCAGTTCAAAATCCGTTGCGGGTCGGGCTAAGACTGCACGAGTTGATGCTGCAAATGGCCCCCTCGTGCGCGCCTGTCTATGACTTCCTGATTGTTCAAAGCAAAATAGCGATGAGTCTTCATGAGCAACGAGAAACGGCTGCAGATCGGATAGGAGAGTTGCGATGGACGAAGGGCTTTCGCTGCCGAGGCGTTCCACGGGCAGCTGGACACTTAGGCATGAAGGAAGCTATATTCTGGTCATGCGGTTTCCTGAGAAATGAGGAGAAAGCAAAAAAGGAAGCCTTGAAAGGAGAGTCATTGGATGCATGCGTATCCACAAGCTGCACAGAGAAGACATGCGTGCTCTGCGAGATGCGAACGCCGGCAAGGCAAGCTGCGGCACAAAGCCTCCGACTTCCCCGTTTCAATACTTCACAGAAATAGCAACAGAGCTTAATATGCTTTTACGGCGGAACCCTCTCCCCGCCGAGACTTATCAAGGTGAATGACAATAAACACACAAGACCGCCGAAGTCGGATGCAATGTAACAAGCAACGTTGCCACCTGGCCGCCGGCGCTCGTTGACTCAGGTCTACCTCCACACAGACTCTCCACTGCGTAGCCATTAGGTGGAAAAGAAAACCTCTCTCTTTAAGCGTGCGAACACTGCTTTTCGCTCCCCCAGTCATGCAGGTTTTTTGGACCCTCTGTTGGCGGTCCCATTGCGGCCGAAGTGCGCAGGGTTTAGCAGCCAACCTTGCTGCTTTTTTTGTGGTGATTCGAAACGTGGGAGGACGAGGAGAACTGCAAGCACATTAGAGGGTAGATAGCCCGTAGGAGATGTATGCCCTGCCTCACATATGCCCGAACAGTTACGGCTTGACGTATGTACTGCACGTAGCTTCGCAGCTCTGTGTCTCTCCTCTGAAGAACTTGGCGTACCTGGGCGCCTTACATTCCTTGCACCCGTGACAAATCCGCGTCTAATTCCCCCTACTTTGACGGATTTTCCTGCTGTTCAGCTTTCATGCTGCACTGAGAAGGTAAAAGAGCACTCGCGGTGTTTCGCTCTTGGGGTCCGCACGCGCAGAGAAAGCCGCAACTTGGGGAGTAGAGGGATGCACAGTGACACACCAGTGGCGGCTCCCCTCTCGAGTCTCACGCTGTGGCTGCCGTGGCAGCGAAGGATTCAGATCTGCTGTGCAGGGGCTTTAACGTAGGCTGGTATCTGGATTACGAGCAACTGGCCGCTTGCTGTCATTCAATGTACAATAATCTCGGGAAAGGGGATGGTAGTCTCCGTGCTCTGCGTGCATGCGGAGCCGGTTAACACACCTAATTCTTGCTAAACTACATATGTATGCATGCTTCCTTGGTGTGTCTAGCTGCGCGCTGAGCCTTTTGTTTCTCTTGGTGGGCATGAACACGCCATCCTAATGGTGTGCCTGCCTACATGAGAAGTGTTGTGTGCTCTGACTGACCGCTGTATGTTGGCGGTCGTTACGTACAACTCCTCTAGAAGGAAAAAAATCTCTGCGCGTCAGCACATGGGCAGACGCCAGGAACGTGTTCTCCGTTTGTGAATGGTACAAATGCCAAAGTAGCTTTGAAGCGAGAGAGTAGAACGCGCGGCGGGAGGGGTGTAGAGGGAGGGCAAGGAAGAGGCACCAGCAATAGGGGATACTACATGGAGAGCAACTTAATAACGGATTTGCCTTCTCATGTATCGCGCAAACGTTCTTTCTCTCTCCTTTTCACGCTAGAGACCCCCTCCCGATATTTATGTGTTGTTAGCCCTTTTCCCCTCATTATGCTCGCTCTCGAAATCCCCTTAGCCTCGCCTCGACACTTCAGAAACAGGCGCAAGAAAAGGACCAGCGCCGGCAAGACACCGTCAAATGCTGCCAATCAGCCCACTGCTTGTGTCGCATGCCCTCCATTGCTACGTTTTGCTATTGCTGCCTCTCGAAGCAGGCATGGCAGTTTGTTGCTGCTGCTCTCCCTCCTCCGCGTGGCAGCGATTCTTGAACTTACACTCTCCGCCGCACCCCGCCGAAGCGTCCTGAGGCAAAAGGGCCCCTTGCGGCTCCCATGCAGCAAAAAAATACAGTAAAATACGGAAACTTGAATGCTCCTGCTCCTTTTTTTTGTCTCCTCCCTGCCCTCTTCGACTCAGAAAAACGCCTCCTAACTCCCTCTCCCCCACGACCGCCCCGTGGCAAGCAAGCGAAACGGAGGCATGCAGTGCCGTCTCTCGCCATCTCCGCATGTATGACAAGCTCTCCGAAAGACTCATTCCTTAAAAAACAAAGAAGCTCGTTTTACGCAACCTACCCAAATACACCACGCGTCCGGAGGGCTCCTTATCCTCCTGCCACACGGGATAATCTATGCGTATATATCTATACACATACAAGTATGTGGATATACATGTATACACATGTATATGTACACATATGGATGCACATATATACGGAGTCTACGACCCCCCCCCTCTCCCTATCGAGAGCAGCGGTCGAAGAGGAGTTCCCCTACCAACAAAATTTATCCCTGCCCTGTTTGCACCGCATATTCAGCTTTTCCTCGGCAGAGAGCTCCTCTTTGAGTTTTACTTGTTTCACGGTGTATCCCCACATGCCCTTCTTCTCGCGCACCGACACGATGCGGCTGCCCTTTTTGATCTTTTTATTGAGGGCCTCTGCAGCAGCGGCAGCCGCTGCAGCAGCTGCGTCATGAGCACCGTCTTCTTGTTCGCCTCGAGCCTCTCGACTTCGCTTCCTTGCAGCAGCAGCAGCGGCGCGTGCTCGAACTGCTGCGGCTGTCTTCTTCACTGCAAAAGTTGTGGTCGAAATAAAATCCTTGCTGAAGCCCGGGTGTATATGCAGCGTCCTGTCCGTGTTCACAGACACCACCAAGGCCTCTTCTGGAAGGAGCGTTGCAGGATGCAACAGACTTAAAGTGTCGCCCTCCTCGATCTCATGACGAAACTTCGTATGAAAGCCTTGCACAGTATCGCCAGTCGCAACAATCCGTCCTGTACCTTCGATCACCTCAGCCTCGCCGACAGGAAGAACCCCCTCTTCGCTGCGTATTCCGCCTGCTGTGTCAACTTCTGCAGCTGCCGCCGGTTCCCCAGAGGTTGACGGCAGTTCTCCAGACAAAAACACCTCCCGCTCCCGCCTCTTTCGCTCCTTCTTCTTGAGCTTCTTCAGATCTCCTCCCTTTCCCTTCAGCCGCAAGCTCCCTGAAGACACTCGCGTGTAGGCCTCCATTCTCCGGCGGAGGGGGAAGAAGGAGAGGGGGTTGCCAACGCGTACATTCAGCGAGCACAGCAAGACGCTGCTGCTGCGCTTTCTGCGCAAGTGGGCGCTGCCAAGCGGCCACTTGCCTCGGCGGGAAAGAACAGAGAACGGCTAGCTGCACGAAAAAACGCTCAGAGCACTAGCAACCCGCACGCTACGGGTGCTGCGGATACGACCAGTTCTAGAGGTCTCAAGACAGCCGGAGAGAGGAATCTCCCCTCCCCCTCCCTCCCTACTGCCGTTTCTAGACACGCCGACACACAGATCTCAGCTGCAGCAGCAGTTCCAGCATGGATGCACTGCTGCGTTCAAGTGCTCCTCATGAAGGATTGCGTGCCCAGCAGCCTCTTCTCAGACGAGCAAAGAAAGCAGCGGCAATAATCATAGAGACCGCCCAGATTGGCGAAGGCAGGACAAAGATTGATTAATATGAATTTTAAAGACGAAATTTGGAGAAATAAAGGGAAAAGGACTCATGACCATTCACAGGGAGACCACGTGCGACGGAGTGTACAGACGGGGCTGTGTAGTTACTGGGCATGAGAGCGCCACGTCGCGAGGAGCGGTGGAACCATGGCCGCTTGTGGAGCATCAGCAGCAGCAATTGCATCTTTGTCAACACCCCGTTCTTGTCTGCAGCTGTGCGCAGTCCCTCAGTCTCAGTAGTTGTCTTCTACCCCGTTTGCCGTTTCCTCCACGGCACACGTGAGCTGCTGCTCCTGCTGCGCAGTAGGAGCAGCAGCAGCAGCCTCTGCCGCGCATGCATTGCGTGTCTGCTTTGACGACGCGCGGAATTCGAGAACAAGAGCCAGCAGTGGAACGGGAAGGGCAGTCTCCCGCACAGAAAAGTTTCAGCAGCAACTTGGGAGCAGCAGCCAGCGTGAAGGGGATGGAAGAAGGGATAGTAGCTCCCGGAAAGGGCTCCTCGGGAGATTGGAGCTCTAAGCTTCTGGCCCTTAAGGCGCGCATGAAGAAGGCTGGTTTGACGGGAGCAACCACTGGAGATGGGGGTGTGCTAGGCGGAGGAGGAGCTTCAAGTTCCCCCTCCATTCCGACCTCAGCCTCTGCTGCTGCTGCTGTCATGACACCCGGCGCGCCCTCTGCGGCTGCTGCCGCAGGGGGTCTAACCAGAGACGGCCGTCTTAAACCCCCTCCGCTCCAGCGTCGACAGGTGCAGCAGCAGCTGCCTTCTCAAGCGCACCCTCTTCAGTCTCTGCCTCAGCAACGCACCACTGCACAGGCGAAGAAAGGCGTCGTGAGCACACAGGGACGGCTGCTGCTAGTGCAGCAGCTCCATCATGCGCTGCAGCAGCAGCAGCAACAACAACAGCTCCCTGCAGCAGCAGCGTCCCTGCAGCAGCAGCAGCAGCAGCAGCAGCAGCCTCCACAGCGAGCAGTCATTCCCCGCGTATCCTCAACACCCCTCGGAAGAGCTGCATCTCCCGCTTTTGATCTTCTCGCCGCCACAGCAGCAGCCGCTGCCCCCGCTGCCTGCTCTTTGGTGACGACGACCAATGCAGCGACTGCTGCTGTAGCGGCTGCAGCAGCATCGCCGAGCTATGCTGCTCCTGCTGCTGCTTCCGCGGCAGCAGCAGCAGCAGGAGCGGCAGCAGCAGCAGCGGCTCCCGCAACGTCGCAGTCTTCTGCTGCCGCAGGCAGCAGAGACTTCGACGCTCCCATGTCATTCGAAGAACTGATGCGGAGGAAGAGAGAGAAGGAGCAGCAGCAGCTGCAGCAGCAGGAAGGAGGATCAGCCTCTCAGCGATATTCAGACGCAAAAAGCAGTCCAGTAGCTTCATCGTCAGCCTCTGCAGCACAAGTGGCCTCAGCCGAAGGCACCCCTCGACGACAGCACCCCCCACTGCAGCAGCAGCAGCAGCAGCAGCAGCAGCAGCAGCAGCAGAAGCCTCTAACTACCACGAGAACATCCGTGGGCTCCACTTCGTGCGGTGTATCGCCTGCTGCAGCATCTCCCCCAACGATCTCGACAGCAACGTCAGTGCCAAAGAATGCCGCCTATGGCAAGGCTGCGTCTCTGCAGCAGCAACTTGCACGCCCTGTAGCGCACATACAGCAGCAGCAGCAGCAGCAGCAGCAAAAAGCTCCGATCAGCGTTGCTCCCACCCCAGCTGTCGCAAAGGCAGTTCCCGGATTGCCACGGATGCAGCATTTTTCACCCACTGTGTTGCAGCAAACACGAGCAACAGCGGGAGGGGAGCCAGCTGCTGCCTTCAAGGCTGTTGCAGCAGCAGCAGCAACAGCAAAAAAGCCAGCTGTCGTGCCCTCGTCAGTGCCGCGCGTAGCGCACTCAGCTCCTGCAGCACCCCCGGCTGCAGATTTTGCAGCGGCATCATCAAGGCAGCAGCAGCAGCAGCAAGCAAAGCAGCAGCAGCAGCAAGCAAAGCAGCAGCAGCAGCCGAAGCAGCAACAGCAGCAACCAAAGCAGCAGGCAGCTCCGTTTTCAGTAGGACTGTCTGCTCCTTCCCTGCCAAATGTGAAAGCTCTACTCCCCGGAGCAGCTGTCAAGCAGCAGCAGCAACAACAACAGCAAAAACAGCCCTCTGTGGCACAGCTAAATAGAGGCGTGCAGCAACAGCAGCCAGCGGCAGCAGCTGCAACAGCTGCAGCACCTGTGCAAGTGCGGCAGCAGCAAGCGCAGCAGCCCACAGCAAAGAGCAACGTGATGCTAAAGCCGCCCTCCGTCGTACAGCAGCAGCAGCAGCTCAAGCAGCAGCAGCAGCAGCAGCAGCAGCAGCTCAAGCAGCAGCCACTGCTCCGTAATAAGGCACCCTTGCAGTCCCAGCCAAAGACACCTGAGGCAGCATTTTCTGCAGTGTCACTACAGCAGCAACACCGTTTGCAGCAGGTGCAACCAAGCACAGCAGCAGTCAAGGGGTCTCCTGCTGCTGCATCCACAACTATTCAAGGGCTTGACTCGACGCTTCAGGATGCGTATGTCTCTTTTTCTTCACATAACTGTCTCCTTTACCTCCCTTTCCCTCCCCTGCCTGCCGCTGCTCTTGAGCGTGCGCATGTGTTTCTGGACGTAGCGAGCAAGCAAGTGCGCGCATCCCATGCTGTGAGCTTTGCGCTGCAGAGTTCAGCAGAAGTTTTGCGATTTTCAAGCTGCTCGCTGTTCAGCGTACACCCCCCTGAAGAGTCCAATGTGGCCTTGTGGGTGTGCCTCAATCGAGGCGCTTTTGAAGCAGGTGCAGCATGTCACGACAGCCGCCGATTCGCGCGCCGCTGCTGCCGCTGCAGCGGCGGCAGCGACTGTAGAAGCCGCTGTGAAGAGTGCGGAGCAGCAGCAGCAGCGCCTCTCGTTGCTGCAGCAGCTGCCGGGGGGGGGGGGACTGGTGCTGGGATCCGCGTTTGCCGCCCTGCTCCCGCTGTTGCGAACAGCGGCAGCGAAGGCAGCAGTGCTTGCGAGAGATCAGCTTTCTTTCGTGGATATCTACGACGAGAGTGCAGCGGAAACTGCAGCTTCTCCTGCCCTCGAAGCACCAACGCCGCAGCAGTTGCTGCAGCTCGCTCCTGCCGCACTCGCCGAGCTGCTCGAAGAACTGGCGCTGCTGCAGCAGCAGCAGCTGACTTCTCTGGATGCGGAGTTTGCAGCCACAACGGGCAAGCGCCTGCTTGTTCCCGACACCGCTGCAGCAGCAGCCCAGCAGCAGCAGCAGCAGCAGCAGCAGCAGCAGCAGCAGCAGTCGGTAGCCAAGAGGCCTCGCCAGGGTTCGTCCCTCGCAGCGGTGTCTCCTGCAGGGGTGTAGAAATCCGAAGGTTTGGTTAGCTGCAAGGATTGCAAAATGCAACACGCCAGACTTGAGGCAGGAGCTGCTGCGTTCGCATGCGGTGCTCCGGTATTTTCCAATTTAAATCTCTTGTAAAAGTGCATCCTTCGTGGCGCGAAACGGACTTAAAGCGTTGAGGCGCGTGCTACAATTAGCAGCCGCAACCCTAGCCAGAGCCTCCCAGCAGAGGCGCCTTCACAGCAGCAACAACTTAGTTTCCCTCCGCTGCTCCCTTGAGTACAGTAGCCAGCAGCGAGAACCACATCACGCGAGACGCAGCCATTGCCGTTACCACCACACCCACCTGCCCACCCAGCCCAGCGCCTCCCTCCCTCAAACACACCCTAACTCGCGCTTCTGCTGCGTCGTCTTCGGAGACTGCCACTAAGGTGTTTTAGGCAGAGAACCATGGCGACTGCACACACTGCTCGAGGGGATGGCTTTTTGCCTGCCTACTTTTTGCCCCTTCGCTATCTCCGCGTGGCTCGCGGTGCTCTCAAACAAACCAGCGACTGCGCTGTCACGGCGGCTTGTCTGCTCCCCAGAGGGGGATGTCGGAAAAACAACCCTACAGACGCACGCGCCTTTTCGTGTGCACTCCAAGGGTACTCAGCAGGGAGGCTCGTTCATGCTGCTGGTGCCGGAAGGAACGGCGCTCGCTGCTGCTGCTGCTGCACTGTGCGTCATGACGGAATGCAGTGTGGGGTGGGCAGCTGGAGGCGCGCAAGGATGACCAACAAGGAGGGGAGTTGTCTGATGAGCGCCTGCATGCGCTGGCAGCAGCCAGGAAGCCCCATGCAGCAGCTGCGGTGTAGGGACACCTGCCGGGTAGCAGAAGCTCGCTGGGTGCTGCTGCTGCAGCAGCAACTGCTGCTGCTGCTGCTGCTGCTGCTGCTGCTGCTGGTGCTGCATCCAGTCAACAGCCCCAAATGGGGAATTTGCATGCTGCGCATTCATGTCGGTGGGGTAGCAGCACATCAGGCGTGGGTGTGCCTCTTTGGAGTGTTTCTGAGCGTGGCGGTTGGGGTGAGGCTGCTTCTGCTGTTGGTGGTGTTGCCGCTGCTGCTGCTGCTGCTGCGCTTCTGCCTGCTGCTGCTGCTGCTGCTGCTGCGCTTCTGCCTGCTGCTGTCGCAAAAGCCTCCGCTGCCGACGGGAGAGCCGCGCAGCAGCGGGGGGATTCATGGTGTGGCTGCAGCGGCAGTTGCTGTTGCTGGTGTGGTTGCATCGGCTGCTCGCTCTGCTGCTGCTGTCGGCGTCAGTCTGTACACCCCGCTTACTGTTGCTGCTCCCCCTCCTGACCAGGCTGGGGGGTGCCTGCGCAGCTGGCACGTAATTCGCTTGCTGCGAGCGCCTGTAAGACACTGCCAAAGGCGGCAATCCTCCTGCCTCTGACGACACCCCCGTTGTTGATGGCCCTTCCACGCTGCATGCGCAGCAGCAGCTGCTGCAGCTGCTGCTGCTGCTGCTGCTGCTGCAGCCACTGCAGCCACTGCTGCTGGGGAAGAGCTGCTGCTCCTGCTGCTGCTCCTGCCGCTGCTCCTGCCGCTGCTCGGGAAGCGCTGCGGGAGAATTATCGAGCTGGGTATGGTTCCAGCCGACGCCTTTGGCTTCTGCGATGATTGCCTGGAGCTGCAGATCGAACGCTTCTTCAGTGCGGCTGCTAACGAATCCGTTGGGCAGTCCAGGGAAGGCTGCCTTCGCACTGCTGCTGCCGTTGCTGCATGCGGTGACACTGCGCAGCAGCAGCGGCTGCTGCTGCTGCTGCAGCAGCAGCAACTCCTGCTGCTGCTGCTCCTGCTGCTGCAGCGCCGCGAGAAAGGCCGTCTGCTGCTGCTGCAACAACAGCGCCTTGGGGTCCGTCGCGTCGGGTTGCCGCAGCTGCTGCTGCGCCTGCTGCAGCTGCTGCTGCGCCTGCTGCAGCTGCAGCAGAAGCATCTGCTGCTGCTGCAGCGCCTTCGGATCCACTTCGTGCCCAGGAGGAACCCTCAGCAACGCCTGCTGCTGCTGCCCTTCTTGAAGCAGCAAAAAGCAGGCGAGTGCAAGATCGTCTGCTGTATCTGGAGGAGTCTGCTGCTGCTGCTGCTGCTGCTGCTGCTGCTGCTGCTGCTGCTGCATCCGCAGCTGCTCTTGATCCTGCGCATGCACATTCCCCCGATGCTGCTGAGCGTTCTGCAGGGTGCGTGCAGCAGCAGCACTGAGAGTTTGCTGCGGCTGGACTGCAGCGGCAGCGGCACTAAGAAAGTGCTGGAGACTCGCTGTGTCGCCTTCGCCTACCGCTGCCGCAGCTGCTGCATTGGCTGCAGCAGCCGCGGCGGCATGCAAAGCAGCCACTCGCAGTAACGAAGCAGTCAAATCTCCTTTGCCTCCTCTCGCACCTGCTGCCACTGCGCCTGCCCCTACACTTCTAGGAGAGCCCGCAATAAAATCCTGAGGGAGACACAGCCGCTGCTGCTGCAGTAGCTGCTGCTGCTGCAGTAGCTGCTGCTGCTGCAGTAGCTGCTGTTGCTGCAGTAGCTGCTGTTGCTGCTGAGCTGCAGTCGCAGAAGATGAAGGTGCTGCTGCTGAAGCAGCAACAACAGCTGCTGCAGCAGCAGCATTTTCATCTGGTGCTACTGGCCTCTTGACTGCTTCATCCGCAGCATTATCCAGTAACTCGAGGGATGTATGCCCACTCTGTGAAAGCAGCAGCAACAGCAGCAGTAACATGCAGCACTCAGCGACCTAGAGGAACCTTTTTCAACGTTCGCAGCAGCAACGCCATGTTTAGATGCATATGCATACATGCATGCATGTATGCAAATGCACTGCCCCCGCTTGCAGCAGTTGCTTCCAGTAGCAGCAGCAGCAAACAACTCAGCTCACGTCTAAGGAGGTATACGTCTTCTGCCCGAAGCAGCGTCTAACAAACGCTGAAAGAGCATCATCCACAGTCAGCTCTGCTGGACGCCTCTGTCGAGCCGCTGCAGCAGCAGCAGATGCAGCAGCAGCACCTGCTCCTACAGGGATCACTGCTGCTGTTGTTGCTGCTGCTGCATCTGCTGTTGCTGCTGGTGTTAATTCTGCTTGTGCTTCCCTCGTTGCTGCTGCATCTGCTGCTGTTGTTTCTGCTGCTGCTGCATCTGCTGCTGTTGTTTCTGCTGCGCTCTGCAAATGGCTACAAGACGCCTTGCGGCGTCTTCCTTCTCGCCTTTCGCTACTGTTGGAAGTGCTTCTGCTGCCGTTGTTGCTGCTCTTACTGCTGCTGTTGTTGCTGTTGCTGCTGCTGCTGTTGTTGCTGCTGCTGCTGCTGCTGTTGCTGCTGCTGCTGCCACTGCAGGAGCCGTCGTTTCTACGGGCAGTCGACGCAGAACACATCCAATCCTCGCCTCCGTGCACTTGGCTGGTGCTGCTTCTGCTGCCGCTGCAAGCTGCTGCGCAGGTGCTGCCTTCCGCCTCGTTCTCCAGCTTCTGCTTGTCTGACTGCTGCAAAATCGGATCGTCGAGAGGAACGATGCTCGTTCGGCACGAAGGGCACCGCATCAGTCCCAAAGTGCTGCTGCTGCTGCTGCTGCTGCTGCTGCTGCTGCTGCTGCTGCTGCTGCTGCTGCTGCTGGCCGCAGCAGCAAGACACGCGAAACAGAACCTGTGACAACATGCTCTAAGCGTTACAGGTTCTTCAATCAAGTCGAGGCAGATCGGGCAGATGTATTTGTCGGGAGATGGAGGAGCTCCTGTCACCTGGTGCAGCAAAGCGTCGCTCAGTGTGTCTAACGAACTCAGAAGGTGTGGCAACGCCAACGACGAATACCAACTCTCTCGCCGCAGCACAGAGGCAGCAGACGAAAAGCAGGCTGTGATGATGTTGCTGCTGCTTGCGCTTGAGCTTGTGCCGCTGCTGCCTGCAGCTGCGGAGAGAAATGCCGTCCCTCCACTGCTCAGCTCCGACCCCTCTGGAGTCGCTAAACTCTCGGCTATCTGCAGAAAGCAGCAGCCATGACACGGATGCGGTGTCTCGGCTGAACATGCTGCCGATGAAGTGGGGCAAAAGGCAGCCGCTGCAGCAGGAAGGCAGGGAGCAGTGCTGGTAGCTGCAACACACGCCGACGCTGCAGTGGCAGAGGAAAGACGAACGGCGGCTGTTGCTGCAGCAGCAGCTGCTGCTGCTGCTGCTGCTCTCGCTGTTGTGCTTGCCATGGAGGCAGCAGCAGGAGCACAGGTGCATAAAAGCTTCTTTCTGCATACACATACACACACAAATCTACACATACACCCCGTCTACATGAACATACACCCCGTCTACATACACATACACCCCGTCTACATACACATACACCCCGTCTACATGAACATACACCCCGTCTACATACACATACACCCCGTCTACATGAACATACACCCCGTCTACATACACATACACATACATCCCGTCTACATAGATATACACCACGGCTCCATACACATACACATACACCCCGTCTCCATACACATACACATACACCCCGTCTACATACACATACACCCCATCTACATGAACATACACCCCGTCTATATAGATATACACCCCGTCTACATACACATATACCCCGTCTACATACACATACACCCCATCTACATGAACATACACCCCGTCTACATGAACATACACCCCATCTACATGAACATACACCCCGTCTACATACACATACACCCCATCTACATGAACATACACCCCGTCTACATACACATGCATCCCGTCTACATACACATACACCACCCCGTCTCCATACACATGAACATACACCCCGTCTACATACACATACACCACCCTGTCTACATACACATGTACACCCCGTCTACATAAACATATACACCCCGTCTACATAAACATACACCCCGTCCACATACGCCGTCGTTTCCCCGTTGCCTCGCTTGCTGCAGCTCGCGTCAATGCGTCGTTTATGTACGAGAAACCAAGTGTTGCTTATTCTTGCCCTCCTCCAACAATATACACCAGAAAGTCTCGAGCAGCGCGCATGCCGCGAGAAATAGCTCTCGAAGCAGCAGTACCAATGACTAGTTACACCGTGTACTACGAGACACAAGACACTACAGACAGACACTACAGACGAAAAAATTCCCCAGAACAGAGGCACCCCCAACGAACCGCTTTTTGATGATTTTGACGATCGCGACAGTATTCCAAATGATGAATTTTCGCAGCTCGCGACAGCCTGTCAAGGTGGCTTGCAAACGGCGGCAAAAGTGTATCAACGAAGACAACGCTGTCGCTGCTGCTCCTGGAGTTGAAACTTCTGCTTGAGCAGCTGAAAACTCCGCTGTCTCCGCTTGCTCTGCAACAGCTCGCGGGAGCACTGAAGAGGCAACTGCAGCTGCACGTACAGCTGCAGTTGCACTTGCAGTTGCCACTGGCTCGACTGCGGCGGAGTCTTGCGCTCTCCTCGCAGGGGCAAGAGTGGTATCTGCCTGCGATGTAGCCACCCTGCCAGCCGCCGATGCAGATCTCTGAACAGGCATTTCTGAATCCAGAGAGGCTTCCGCGGCAAAAAGGCCATCCGACTCAAGAACTGCGAGAGCATCTTCCAAAGAGTTTACGTCCAACAGACGGCTTCGAATTTCCTCAGAAAGCTGCTGCAACGCTGCTTTCCAGCTCCCTTCTACCGGAGATCTCACAGTTCCCCCTTCGCATTCTTGTGCTGCTTCTTGCGCAGTTGCTTCTGCTTTCCAGCATGCTTCTGCACTGCCCCCAACTCTGCCGCTTGGCTGCTGCACTCCCACCTGGCGCTGCTGCGCCTCAAATCCTTGCTGCAGCAGAAGCTGCTGCTGCTGCAGCTGCTGCAACTCGTGCGCATACTCGCCGCGAATCAAAGACAGCTCGCCCTCCAAATCCACGAAAAAGAGACGCAAGAGCTCCACGCAGCCTGCGTAATCGTGAGATCTCAAGAGCGCTGCCGCCGACTTGATACGCCGCTTCAAGAGCTTATAATCTATGAAATGCAGTCTCTGACAGGCACCTGCCTCCTTGCGAATGTTCTTGCCGAACTTCATCCTGGCATCTGCCTGCCTGCCTGCCTGCTGCTGCTGCTGCTAGGAGATGTCGCTGCTGCCCCAGTGCATGCTGCTGCTGGTGCCTCCTTCTCCTGCTGCTGCAGCCGTTCGCTCCACGCTGACTGCGCACTAGTGGATTCGCATTCCACGCAGCCTGCGGTGAGGAGCTCCTGCCATGCAAATGCAACTCTGACTCTATGTTCTACACGCAGCTTCTGAAGCGCAGTCTCCTCGACGACAGGCGTTGACTGCGCCCAGATGATGGGAGGAGGTCAGACAGCATGCGGCTCAGCAGCGCCAGTGCTGCAGCAGAGCGATGCCAGTTTTTGGCTGCCGCTACTGGGGGCTTTCTTGCCTTAGTGTGTCTGCCCTCTGCGAGCCTCTATCTGCAGGTCTCATAGAGATTCAAACTCCAGATCTATTGCTGCAGGAGCGGCTGCGTGTCATGCAAACCCTGTAGCCGGCACATGCACGCCCTAGCGGGCTTATCTGAAATGCTGCCACAGTGCCGCAATGCCGCCGCAAGCGAGGCTGTTTCAACGCTTTCACCAACAGTGCCAGTATTGGGAAGGCTGCACAAATTCCGCTCGGCTGCTGCGGGGAGGGTGTCGATTACAACAGTGGTCATCGACGCTTCCCGCGTTGCTGTGGCATCTCAGCAGTGTATACAGCAGAACCGGCGCCACTACACGACGACATAAACACACGGAGCTTCCTGAAATTGTCGTTCACAAAGACAAACAAAAGGCTTTTCCTCCTCCCAGCACCCGCACAAGCAGCAGCAACGGAAGCGGCGTCATGGAGTCCGCATTGCGCCTACCCACTGTACAGACGCCTCTCATGACACGACGACGGTCTGCTTCCTTTCCCGAGCTGAACATAGGGAATATCGGCGTTTCAACTGTTTAAACTCTTTGAAAACAGCACTGTAATATATTTTTTGGGTCCTGGTGCTGCCGCTGCCCTTGCCATTGCATTGCTTTTCACCTGCCCTGCTTATAGGATACGTCTGCGCTCGCTAGCAGCCGCCTAGCAAGGCACGCGGTGTCGGGACCGCGCTGCAACGAAGCCAGTTTCCACAGGAACGCAGAAGCTGTTCAAATTGCATTGTTCCTACGGCGACAATCGAGCTTCTGCAGCAACGGCCATGGGAAAATGATCCTGGGAGTCACTGGCATGGGGTAGACCTGAACGGGCAGATGCACAAGCCCTGGTGGCTATCCACTTCGCCGCTAGATCTTCTCTCCCAAGAGTTGCTTTAATAGGTGTGAAGAAGGCAGCAAGAGCGGCTCAGTGCTGCCTGCTGAGCTTGCATGTGCGCGTTTGAGTTTGCGGAAGGAGGAAGCCTATATACACATATATACCTTTGAGCAAGGGGCTGACAGTCTCTTTTCCCCTCCGAAACGAGGTTTCAGCAGGCGCATTCGTTTTCAGCAGGCGCATTCGTTTTCAGCAGGCGCATTCGTTTTCAGCAGGCGTATTCGTTTTCAGCAGCCTCCATACGTCGGGTAGTGGAAGGCGCACTCCACACAGCTCCCGCTGTCGGGGAATCCACGCCATCGCCTTCCCTCTAAGATGACAGACTCTCGGAGCAAGGCCAGTGCAGCGCAACCTGTCTCCTCCTCGCAGCTCGAGCAGCAGCAGCAGCAGCAGCAGGAGCAGCAGGAGCAGCGACAGTTGGAAGATGCTGAGCAACTCACAGCCAGGCGAGGAGGAGCTGCAGACAGTCTTTTCCCGCGCGAAGGGGAAACAAAGAGGCCACAGGGAAGTCTCCTCGTTTCTTGTTGTAACTCCGCGGAGCTTCCCCAGCCTCCCGCTGTTGAGTTGAAGACGGAGTCGTCTGACACGAATCTATCGGCAAAAAAGGATCACGTGGAAGTGCAGATACAGCCGACTGCAGGACGTGTTCCTTCGGCAAGGCTGCATGCAAATGAGGCGCTTGCACGGCGCCGTCGGCTTATTCAGCAGGCTCGCATCGCCTCAATCTTGTGTGTGTGGCTTTCTCTCGCTGTAGGAGCAATGTCGGTGTTTCTAGGCTGCTCCTGTGCCCCTCCTTCGCTTTCGCTCATTGCGCTAGGAGCAGGAATGCTGATCGATGCTGTTTCTTCGTTGGCTGTTCTTTGGCGATTTGAGAAGGACCCTGCCACAGCGCCTCTGTCACGGCAGTTCTCGCTTCGCGTGAAGAGGGCACTTGTCGAGAAGCGCAGCAAGCAGCAGCAGCAGCGAGAGAAGCAGCAGCAGCGAAAGAAGCAGCAGCAGCAGGAGAAGCAGCAGCAGCAGGGGGATGGTGGGGAGGCGAAGGCACCAGGAGGGGATGGCTTGCCGACCGCTATAGAGCTGAAGGAGATCAGGAGGCATTCTTTTTCGGGGGAAGTTGCGGAAGCTGTTGTTGCGTCTGCAGACGAGGAAGACTCCGCGTCTACTGCAGCTGCGAGTATTTCTGCTGCAGAGAACACGCTGGAGAGTTCAAGGCACCCTCTTGAGGCGGCAGATGCTGCGTCCACCTCGGAAAGAGACAGTGTAGCTACAGCTCGAGTAGCTGCTGAGGGCAGCAGCAGCAGGAGCCTCCCCCCGAGTCACTTCTCGACAGACAACGCCTTTATCGCCTCCGAGAGCGCAGATGCTCGCGAGGAGAAGGCGACCTGGTGCGTTGGCGTCTTGCTGCTCATGATGGGTATATGGATTCTGCTGCATTCTTCTTTTTCTCTGTATTTGCATGCGCTGGCAGTAGCGGCTGCGGATACCCCTGCTGCAGCAGCAGCGCTCCGGGTGTCTGCGCGAGACGTGGCTGTCAAGACGCTTATCGTGACATGCCCCTGCGTATTGGTTTTTGGAGCTCTGACTGCCTTCAAGCTCTTCCTCTCTCTCCAGCTGAAGAGCAGCGCTCTCTTCAGAGACGCCGTTTGCTCCTTCTTTGGAGCTTTTCTCTCGCTCATCGCGCTTGTTGCCTCCACCTCCTGTCTCGTCTTCCTGCAAAGACCGCTCGAGGGGAACCCCAAGAGTCTGTTGCCTCACAACTACGATGCCATTGTCGGCGTTGCCGTGTCTACTCTCATTACGCTGGAAGGTATCCGCATGCTCTGCTTTCCTAGAACGAGTGCCGCATGCGCTGAGACGGGAGGAGGGCAGCCGGAGGCAACCACTTCCGTCTGCAGCAGCAGGCAGCAGCAGCCTGCTGCTGCAGACGCCGTTGTTGCTGCAAAGGCAGCTCGTAGCTGAAGCCTTCGGGAAAAGAGGGAACAGTTCATGGATTCAATAGGGAGGGAAAGGGGAGAAGAGGAGAAGAGGAGAGTAAACAGCGGTTTATTGCTGCTGCGTTGTTTTACCCCCGCCGTCTACAGGAGGGCTCCTGTAGACAGCGGCACTGGGCTTGCGTCGCACGCTGTTTCGTTCGTTGCCTTCATATTTAAATTTAAATATATATATATATATGTATATATGTGTATATATGTGTATCTGCCTAATCATCTGCTGTGTCTGCTATCTGCTACTCACTGCGAGGGCCTCTTTTTGAAGGGAGAGCTAGCTGCCTTGTGGCAACACAGCAAGGCTTTTTGGAAGAACGGGGACGAAGGCATAGGCTTCGTAAGGGGAGAGTTTCAAATATCGCGTCGAGCAGCAGCAGCAGCACACGAGAGTAACAAGAGGCCGTTGCCAGTGGCTGCTGCTGCGAGGCGTACCCCTCAGATTTGCCTGAGGCTGTGCAGACATTCTCGCTGGTGCTTTCTCTGCTTTTGTGTGACGTGGGGTGGGGGAGGGCTTGATAGAGATAGGCTTTTCGAGGTGGAAAATACGTACTCTGCCACTCCCGAACGAGGCTTTTTGGTGTCTCTCACCGTGCGCCCCTTAGTGAGCTACAGCACAAGAAAGCCGAAAGAACGCACCGCAGAGATAACGGCAAGAGAAGCAGAGAAAGACTCAGGCAATCGCTGAGGGAGAGTAATTGGCTCAAAGAGCACACGGGCACTGGGGGAGGTATAGGAGTCCTCTCAGAAGGCTCTCTGCATGCAGAAAGCTTTGCGGAGATCCTATTTCTCACGTACAAAGGTCGTCTAAGAGGGAGAGACAGAGAAAGAGACAGACAGACAGGGAGACGAAAAGCTCCTGGAATGGAAAAAAGGGCCTGAGCCACGAATGGAGGGATGCCAAGGAAGTGAATTCTGCGAGGGTAGTGCTTTGTGTTGGCGGTTAGTACATTATGCAGTGCGCTTTTTGCGCGAGTCTCTCTCATCAGAAGATGAGCGAACACACACCCCGAGGTTGGTGCGAGGGTAGTGCTTTGTGTTGGCGGTTAGTACATTATGCAGTGCGCTTTTTGCGCGAGTCTCTCTCATCAGAAGAGGAGCGAACACACACCCCGAGGTTGGGGCGAGGGTAGTGCTTTGTGTTGGCGGTTAGTACATTATGCAGTGCGCTTTTTGCGCGAGTCTCTCTCATCAGAAGAGGAGCGAACACACACCCCGAGGTTGGGGCTCGTTTTGTTGCTGCGAAGTCGAAGAGAATTCCCCAAAGTTCGTTTTGTCTTGCCTGTATTTCCTGTCAGAAGACACACGTTGGCGCATGCGCATGCCGAGGGTCAGGGGAGGTGACAAGAGGACCGGCAAGCAACGCGAGTCTCTGCGCTCGACGTGCCGTGCCTTAGCGCTGCGATGGCTATAAGGAAGCCTCAAACTATCGCTGTCGCGCAAGCCCTCTTCGAGCCGCGCAGTGAAACAAACGGCCTCAAGGAAAGCGGTCAGGGTGCCAGCAGGACGAAGACACGGCATGTGAAGATCGCTCGCATGGATAGCCGGCTACGAGAGTGTGAGCTTATTTTTTCTGAATCGCCATGCCTTTATGGCGGGGAAGTTCAATGTTTCTTGGCCCCTGGAGTCCATCTCGTGAAAGCACCTGCTCCAGTATCTGGCAGGCGTGTGGCTGCTGTCTTTCTGGTTCGCTCAAATCGGAGGGGCCTCTTTTCGAGGGGAAAGAGACTCGGAGTCTCTCTTCTGGCTCTTGGATTTGCCTTTCTTTTGCAGTCACGGCCAGAAGAATACTTCGGCGAAGAACCTCGAAGGACCACCCGAGAGGACGTCACGTGTCTATATTGCCTCCTCCGCGCAGTTGCGCCGGAAGGCATGGACCTTTTTCTATCTTTTGCGGGGGTCTTCTCGCCAGCGCTATTGTGATTCGAGTTTATTTTTCGAATGTCAGAAAGAAACAAACACAATTCGTCGGAAGTGCTCCTCGCAAGAGGCGCTTCCCCTCGTAGCAGGCAGGAAGGCGCTGCCGCTGCCGGGCTGGCGACGGTCGGCAGCGCTGTGCACTACCAGCAGCTACTGCTGTTACAATGTTCTTGTTGACGCAGCGTGTTTTCTTTTCGCTTTATTTGTAAATTGCAAATATCTTGGCTTTTTTTGCTCATCGAAGGGGCTCGCCAGCTCCCTGAGAAGCCCTCTAACAGGCGTGTGGCAGCCTGGGACCGTTGCCTTCCGCGGGTGAGTGGTCTCTCTCTCTCTCTCGTTTGGGGTGTACCCACACTTGGAGTCTTTTGGCCCCCTTTTGGCTCGAATTTCCCGATTCAGGGAGAGTCTCGCAGGCGCTTTTGCCGCCCTGTGGGCGGCAACAGCGGAGGAGGTGCTCTCGAGAGGCGCAGTGTACAGCCTCTACCAGCGTTTCTTTGCCCATTGTGTGTATATGGGGTCTCCAAGCGGCTACCAAGACGGCGGCAGTGGCGACTGCTCTCAGTTCTCTTGTTGTTTGGCTCTTTTTGACGTCGGCACAGCGGCTTCCTGACGGTCCCCTCCCTCTTCGGGGTGTCCAGTTGTGTGGCTGTCTGTCTGTCTGTCTGTCCTTCTTGGAAAGGCGTCTTTCGCACTCCGCCATTGACGGCGTTCTGGCAGGAGGCTTTCTGTAGCCTTGCTCTTTAGAGCCTTGACTCCTTGTCTAGACACCCTCTTGTATCAGCTCCCCGGAACCCGTCGTCCGTCTGCCTTCCTGCCTTGTGTGTTGCGTTGCACCGTGTGGCATTGCACTGAGTTGCGCTGCACTGCGTTGCACTGCATTGCGTCGATGGGCTTTCTGGAAATGGGGGGGGGCTCCCTCCGGGGGGGGCCCCCCTCTGGCAAGCCTGCAGAGTCTCCTGCGCTCCCCCTGCGTGGAGGGAGTCTCCCCGAGTCTCCCGAGAGCTCCTGCGCCTGGATTCAAGACTTCGTGAAAGGGGTGGGATGGAGTGAGGAGCAAGGGCGTCGCGCGGAAATGGAAGACGGCATGTTGGTGGTTCGAGGCTTCGGAGGGCAGCGAGGAGCCTGGCTCTTTGGGGTGTACGATGGTCATGGAGGCAGGCAGACGGTGGAGTTTTTGTTGCAGCACTTGCACGCGAACATCCGCAGCGAAGTGTTGAGCAGAGCTGCGAGGCGCAGGGAGGAGCTCATTCGGAGGGAGGGGCGGGAGTGGGTGAGCCTCGTCAAGAGTGCTGTGGATCAGTCCACCAGGGGGGGAGTGGGGGTGGAGGGGGAGGAGGGGGGGGGGTTGCTCCCCCTTCCCGCTCCTCTTGCTCTTTGCTCGCAGGCTGAAGTCGAGGCGGCGCTTGTTGCGGCTTTCAAGGCTACAGACGAGCAGCTGCTGAGAGCGGGCGTTCGAGAAAGCGGCAGCACGGCCTGTGTGTGTCTCCTTCATCCGAGAGTGTCTCTCTCCCCCTGCGCCTTCCCGAGGAGGCTTTTTCCGGAAGACGGGAGCGCGCGGAGCTGCTCGCCGCATTCCGCGGAGAGTGCAGCAGCGGCGGCTGACAGCAGCGCGCTCGAAAGCAGCCGCAGCGAGAGGAACGGCTGCCGCGGAGCGAACTCCCCGAGCGCTTCTTCTTCTCAAGAAGTCTGCATGGATCTTCACGCTGCGCACTTGGGGGATACGCGAGTTTTGCTGGTGTACACGAACGGATCTTGTCGCCGACTGACTGACGCCTCCGACCACAAGGCTTCCGCTCCAAGAGAAGCGGAGCGCGTGGAGGCGCTCGGCGGCTTCGTGATCGGGGAGCGCGTTAACGGCATGTTGGCGATCGGGAGGGCGTTTGGAGACTGGAGCCTCAAATTGGGCCCAATGGCTTCGCCTGCGCTCCTCGGCAAAGGCCGTCAGCTCATTGTCTCCAACGTTCCCGACGTTCAGACGGAGAGCTTCGTGTCTGTTGCGCGTGGGGAGGAGGAGGAAGAGGAGCGGGAGCAAACGCTCCGGCTTCACCCGCAGCAGAAGCCGTCGAAACACACGCGGCTCGTGTCTGCGGCGGAAGAGACTGCGGCAGACTCCGGAGCGGCGAGGCGAGCCAGCAGGAAGGTCGTTTCGGCGAGGCAGCAGCACCTGGAGCCTGCCTTGCTCATCTTGGGGTGTGACGGCTTGTTCGATGTCATTGACGACGCTGCAGCTGCGTCTTTCGCGCTCGGGGTTGTCAAGGCTGTAGCTGCAGAAAATGCTGCCGCCTCGGCAAGCGAAGCAGCGGAAGCCGCTGCGAGAGCTCTCATGCACGAGGCTGTCGGCCTTAGGATGAGCAGCGACAATGTCTCCATTGTCGTCTGTGTCTTGCAGTCCATGGAGGAGCTTGCTGCTGCTGCTGCTGCTGCGAAACGCGAGCTGTCTGTACAGCTGGCCCCTCCCGCTCAGCAGGCGCTTCCTCCCCCCCCAGCAGGACGGGCGGCAGCCTCGACGGTCGCTAGAGGCTGCGAAACTGCTCCCGGAGCTTCGTGGCAGCAGCGAGTAGGCTCCCCAAACGTTCGACAGTGCGCTGCGGAAGGACTGACATGTGCTTTTCCTGGAGGGAGCCTCGCGCAGGCAGCAGAAACGATTCTCCCCCCAGCAACTGACGCAGCCTCGGGAGAGAGCCTGCAGGAAAGGGGGAAGGGGGGGACCCCCTGTAAACTTCCAAGCAGCTCCGGAGGCACCCAAGGGGGGTTCCCTGCAGGAGAAAAGTCGAGCAGTATCAGCAGCATCAGCAGCAGCGTCAGCAGCAGCAGCAGCAGCAGCAGGCCGAGTGAGGAAGACGTCATCAACGTGGGCAGTCCTAGCAGCAGCAGCTGCAGCAGCAGCCGCAGCAAAGGCAGTGCAGCGCCAACTCCTCTTGCCGCAGGAGGGGGCAGCCTCTCCACGCTTACAACAGACGCAGAACCTCAAAGCCTCAGCTCTCCTGGAGACTTCTTCCCGTGCAAAAGTGATCGTTTACCGCTTGCAGGAGCTCCCCTCGCCGCCACATCAACGGCTGCTACCAGCAAGGAGCACCAAGAGCAGCTGCTGCTCATGCTGCAGAAGCAACAACCGATCTACCAACCGCCCACGTCCATAGACGAACAGCAGCTCCTGCAGTCTCTGCAGGCTCACCAGCAGCAGCGGCTACAGCAGCAGCACCAAACCCCCGCACAGGAGCCGCAGTCGCGACGCGCTGCAGCAGCAACGACAGCAGCAGCTCCCGCAACAGCAGCAGCAGCAGCAGCAGCAGCAACAGCAGCAGCAACAACCCGCGTTGGTCTTGTTTTGCCACCTTCATGGCCCCAAGGGAGGCCTCTAACACCCCTCGGCACACGCCAGCCTTACGAGAGGCCATCATGCTATGGCGCTGCTGCCTCCTGGATCGCCTCTGTGCAGCAGCAGCAGCTGCTGCAAAAGCAGCAGCAGCTCCAGATGCAGGGGGCAGGCGTCAGTCCTCTCTGGGGGCCAAGGAAGACGCCTGAGGACGGCTCTCCTTCGCTTTTCTCTAGCCGACATGCGCGTGATCCCGTGCATGGCACTGTGTCGGAGAGATTCGCAGTAGGCGGAAGCGACAGACTCAGTGGCGCGAAACAGTACGGGGCTTCCCACTAGCGCTTGCTGCAGCTGCGTGGGCGCTTCTGCCACGCGCATGCAGCTGTTTCGGTTGCTTGGTGATGAACATAACACGACCCTGCCCATCTCGCAGCCCCATCCTCCTCGAAAAAATCCATGCATACGCACACTGTATGCCCCTACTGCTGCTCGCTCACTGCCTCAGTCCTTTCTGCTGCCGATTCCTCGAAAACGAGTGACCTCTACAGGGCAGGTTACCAAGACTCGGGGAGAGGCTTGCTCGCTCCCTGGAGAGCGGAGATCGTAGTTAGCTGTGCTGCGAGGATGGATGTCGCTGTCCTCGAAGAACTGTGCTCCGAGACATATCCTCTGCGGTAGTGAGGAGGATCGTTACACAACTCAAAGTTGAACTAGAGGAAAACGAAACGCCTTTATGAGGCTCGACCGCATGCGCATTCTCTAGACGCTTTTCGGGGTTGCGCAAAACAACTTTGGCGTTTACCGGGTTATTCAACACGTGTTATAAACAAGCAGCATTGGCTGTAGTAGTACGTGGCCTCCGGTGTATGTACACTCCAGGGTCTCGCCGGTGGTTCTGCACCTGACCACAATTCCCCCTGTCCGAAGTGCGGGCCCTACTCTCGCTTCCTTCAGCCCCAAAGAATCAAATATTTGAGTAACAGGGGAACCTCAAAAAAGTTTCTTCCTCAAAAGGACCAGCTGCTAGGAAATTGGGGAGGTATCATAGCGGGGTGTATGCAGGGACGCTGTGATGCGTGAGCCCTTTGCTGGTGCGACTGTGCTAGCTGCTCCTGCTGCTTCTAGACAGTGTCTGCGTTCCTATGTCTAAAAAGCAACATAGGGTGCGCTTGTTCAGCTTGAAAGGCGCTGCTAGAAAAGAGCTTTAACTCGCCAACTTGAAGTGTACATACACACTTGTCTGACAGTGGAGCTGGCAGCAGCTTAACATCTCCCTACCGGCATGTCTGTGCCAAACGGAGAGTTGGCGGCTTGTGCTCTCCTCAGGCCTGCCCCCAAAAGCTGCTGGGGTAGACTGGGTGTGTCTGCCCATCCCCTGTGCGGCAAATTTGCGGTACACCGAGGTCCTTTTCGAAAAGGGCTGTGGAGCTGCAGCAAAGGCAGGAACGTCTGTAGCGTCAGTCAAGGTGCTACAGGCTATTTCGTCTCTATAGCGTGTGCTTCTACATTAATGGGAGCAGCACGCGATTCTCAGTAAGCGAGGGAGGGACCGCTGATTGAGACATTGCCAGCATTCTAGATACAAAGACGGCGGAGGCCAGTGCCTGCAAGAAATGAAGGCTACAGCTGCAAGGTGTTTGATGTGCCCTATTTGTTTTCTTCCTGTCGAATTATTTTTGACTGAGGCATGTGTCTGGGGCCCTTCAAGGCTTTCTGGCGTTTCGGTGCATACTGTTTCGCACATCATACAAGTTTCCCTGTCATAGAGCAGGAAGGCTGTCCTCCACTGCACTTGGGTTGGGTTGGGCTGCACTAAAGCGAGCAACAGGGAGACTGTGTCTGCGTTAGCATGCTTGAGTAGGAGTGTGAAAGAGTTGGTCGCTTTTCAGTCCTTCCTTTGAAGAGAAACGTGGGTGTGGATGTGGGGGTGTACTACAGGGAGAGAGGCAGGAGAGGAGGCCAGGCCTAATCGCCTCATTAGAGACAAGGTTCTGGGGATTGGTTGCTGATTTGACAGCATGGCCAGTTCTCAAGTGTACTGAGCCAAAAACACCCTGGTGTGACACGTGATAGGCGCATGTCTGCTTACTTTTTTGTCGGCGTTCTTATTCAGGGCCGAAATTCCAGCAGAGACTTGCGTGAGGCACTTCAGAAATGCGCTTAAAGAGTTGCCTCTTTCTCTGTTTGTGTGTGTGTTTGCGTGTGTACATATATACGCGTATTTTCTGTTGGGAAGTGTCGAGCGCCTTCTCGCCTTTACTGGTGCGCGTGCATCCTTGGATGGTTGCGCGCCTTTGAATCCCTCCTCACGACGAGTATTTGCAGCCCTTTTCATTGATGCATATGTGTTTTTGCGTATTGTGCAGAGGACTGGACGCATTCAATAGCCGAGAGACACCAGACACGTCGCTGGCTGGGGGCAGGGGGGCCCCCCTGCCTCGCCCAATGGGGCCCCCTGACCCGTTGTTTGCTGGGGCGTTTGACGGGCACTGCCTTTTAGAAGCAGCTCTTCCAGGAGCACTTTTTTGCTATTTACGCTGGCATTTCTGTAGAGAGAGATATATATATAATATATTTCTCCTCTTCGGCTAAGCGGCAGAGGCATGGCCGCCTGCCCCGCTGAGCCTGCACGCGCACTAACCCCTGACCTCCCCAGCGGCTCTGTTTCGGACGTCCATACACCGCAGCGCTTCCCTTCTTTTTCGCAGCAGCTCCCGCCGCCTCTCACCGTTCCACAGAAGCTACCAGCTGTATGCAGGGTGGTGTTTGCGCCGAAAAGAGGGGAGCACTTGCAGCAGCCGTCAGGGGATGCAACCAGAATGACTCCAGGAGGCTCAGCAATGCAGGAGCAGAGCTGCATGCAGTCTTCTTCTGCGGCTAGCTCGAGCCATATCCTTCGGGGCAGCAGCCAAGGGGGGGGAGTGTGTGAGGCTCCGCGCCGACTGTGCGATCTTCCCTTCGTCTTGACAGACGACCCCCTCCAGCAGCAGCAGGTGCAGCAGCAGCAGCAATGGCAACAGCAGCTGCTGTTGCCATCCGCGCTGGCGCTCGTCCCCTCTGCTGCCTCTTGCGTTCAATCCGAGACGTCTGTTGAGACGACTCCCCAAACCTGCAGCAGCGGAGCAGCAACTGCAGCAGCAGGCGTGGTAGCTGCTCAAGGGCTTCATGGTCCTTTGCTGCGGCTCGCAAACACACACAGCACGGAGAGTTGCAGCGGTGAAGGCTGCGAGATTGTCTTATACAGGGGCAGCACGCTTGTCGTGTATCATCGCCAGTATCAACGCGCGGGAGCGAAGATTCTGCTTCCCGAGGAGCAGCTAGCTCTTCTTTCGCAGTATGCTTCTGAGGCTGCCAAAGCCTATCCCTGTTGATGAGTTCTTATTAGAGATTCTCTCCTTACCTGTTGCTGCCGAAAAGCACAAGCAGGAAGAGTGAAAAGGCGGGGGGGGAGGGGGGGAGGGCAACGCCCCTCTGCTGCACGGGGTGCTGGGGTGTATGTACACACGTCTTCTCGTGGTGTCTCTGCGCGATCGCTGCAGTCGAATCACACGCTGCGCACTTTGCGGGCAACTTGTGGATCCTTCCTCCTTCGCATTCGAGGCTCAAACGTATTTCCACATGCTGCAGGAGCTGTTTGCACGGCTGAAGCAGCAGCAGCAACAACAAGACACCCCGGGAGAGCATGGGGTGTATAGGGACCCCCACACGGGTGCCTTCGTCTGCCCAGATGCGGAGACTGCTGAACAGTCTTGGAGTAGCTCGCCTGCTGCCTGCTGCGCAGCAGCTGCTGCTCTCGAGGAAGATTCTGCGCTGCGCCAAGAGGCCTTAACAAGCCAGCAGCAGCAGGAGTGGCAGTACCTTCCGAATAACGAGCTCCCCCCTGCTCCCTTGAATCCTTATCTGCGACAGAGGCAGAAACGGCTCAGAGCTGAACATATCCCCGACTATCAGGCAGGCATGCACCGTTGACACTAGAATTTTCGCCATCGACTTCCGACGGCTGCTACATCTATGCAGAGATTCTCCCTATCTACGTCTCTCTTACTCAGGGCGGCTGTCTGCATTTGTGTATATACATCCTGCCTGTATGTATGTATTCATGTGTGTGTCTGTATTCATGTATACATATGTCTGCATGCATTTATCTTTGCATACATATGTCTATCTGTATTCATGTATACATATGTCTGCGTGTATTTATCTTTGCATACATATGTCTATCTGTATTCATGTATACATATGTCTGCATGCATTTATCTTTGCATACATATGTCTATCTGTATTCATGTATACATATGTCTGCATGCGTCTATCTTTGCATACATATGTCTATCTGTATTCATGTATACATATGTCTGCATGCATTTATCTTTGCATACATGTGTCTATCTGTATTCATGTATACATATGTCTGCATGCATTTATCTTTGCATACATATGTCTATCTGTATTCATGTATACATATGTCTGCATGCATTTATCTTTGCATACATATGTCTATCTGTATTCATGTATACATATGTCTGCGTGTATTTACCTTTGCATACATATGTCTATCTGTATTCATGTATACATATGTCTGCATGCATTTATCTTTGCATACATATGTCTATCTGTATTCATGTATACATATGTCTGCATGTATTTATCTTTGCATACATATGTCTATCTGTATTCATGTATACATATGTCTGCATGCATTTATCTTTGCATACATATGTCTATCTGTATTCATGTATACATATGTCTGCATGCATTTATCTTTGCATACATATGTCTATCTGTATTCATGTATACATATGTCTGCGTGTATTTATCTTTGCATACATATGTCTATCTGTATTCATGTATACATATGTCTGCGTGTATTTACCTTTGCATACATATGTCTATCTGTATTCATGTATACATATGTCTGCGTGTATTTACCTTTGCATACATATGTCTATCTGTATTCATGTATACATATGTCTGCATGCATTTATCTTTGCATACATATGTCTATCTGTATTCATGTATACATATGTCTGCGTGTATTTATCTTTGCATACATATGTCTATCTGTATTCATGTATACATATGTCTGCATGCATCTATCTTTGCATACATATGTCTATCTGTATTCATGTATATGTATGTCTGCCTGTATATCTCTCTCTTTCTTTCTACCCTAGTTCTATGGCCTGCTCTTCACGCACGCAGTCTCCCACCCCCCATCTTTCGCTCCCCCTTCCCACGTTGAGCCAAGCGACTGACCTCCTGTATCTGCACGTCTATCACTGGCAGCAAAAGGTGGGCTTGCAGAAAAGCGTGTTTTTTCTTTGTGCCGTGCACAGCCCATTCCCCGCGAATCTCTTGTCACGGGGTATTACTCTCGCTTTTTTATCGAGAGGAAGCAAATTGGACGTGGAGCCTTTGGTACAGTTTGTCTCTGCGAGCACTTGTTGGACGAACTTCTCCTTGGAGAGTTTGCTGTGAAGAAACTTCCCGTTGGCGACGATAGGCATTGGCTGCAGAGGGTGTGTCTGCTGCTGGCTCCGAATCGACTAAGTCTGCCGTTCTGCTAGCTTCTCGGTTTGTCGAAACTGGAAATGCAGAGCCCATCGCTTCTTCGCGGACGGCTGCTGGCGGTTATCTTTGCTGTGGCGATCTCTGCTGTGTGGGTTGGAGCGATCTCTGCTGTGTGTTTGAATCGAATTTTGCATATGCTTTCCGTAAGATTTCTGTCCCCTCTTTTGAGCTCCTGCTCTAGGCCGCTGCACTGCTTGCGCGCCGAACTCCTTGTGTCTGGTGTCTGTACACCTGCCGCTGCGTCTCCCGTGTTTCAGGCACTGCGCGAAGTGAAGATTCGTGAGCGTCTGAACCACCCTAACATTGTTGACTACAAGCATTCATGGCTCGAGGTTCGTTGTGTGCAGCCGAAGCAGCTAGCGTGTGGGATCAAAGGCTTGCTTTCCTGTCTTGTCTCGGTGTGTCATGCTTTTTTCTGCATGCACTGTGTCTCGCCTCGACGCGCATGTCGACATGTCCGCAGATGCATAGAGCGAACGACATAAGCCCCACAGTGCCTTGGCTCTTTATTCTGATGGAATACTGCAACGCAGGTGCTGGCGATGCTGCGTCTCCTGCTGCTGTCTCTACACTCTCCACCTGTATCTCGGCTGCTTGGCCTCTTGGTGTTGCTTGTGGCTCAGCGTGGGGTTCTGTTGCTGCCTTGCGCTCTTTCCAGGCGACCTCGAATCGCTCATTGCCTTTCTGTACGACGGGCATGCGGCCGTTGCAGTTGCCGATGAAGTTGCAGCAATAAATGCGGCAGCTGGAGTGGCAGGTGTGGAGGAAGCAGCGGCTGCAGCGGCTGCTGCTGCATCTCTGCCGTCGACTCCACCCTACGTAGCTGCAGCCGCCGCTGCAGCGGCGGCTGCAGCAGCCACGGCAGCCACAGCGTGCCCCTCCTCTCCGCTCGCTTCATGCTCGCCAGCTACTGCGGCTGCTGCTGCAGCTGCGGCAGCGAGCTGCTGTCTCGGCAGCGGCCACGTGTGGCGGCTGCTGCTGGATATTCTCTTTGGCTTGCAGCATCTGCATCACTCGGGGATCGTGTATCGAGACATGAAGCCTGGAAACATTCTACTAGACTGTCGGCGAGCTGGTCATGGAGCTGCTCAGAGGCACGCCTCAGGCATGCCTCTGAGCAGCTCCACAGCTGCAGCGTCTGCTGCTGCTGCCTCTCCTTCTGGAGGAGGCGTAGCAGCTGTTGCAGGGGCTGGTAGTACTGCTGTAGACAGCAGCAAAGTCGTTCTGAGAGCTCTACTGGCAGACTTTGGCACTGCGGAGCTCTCTGGCATCGTGCGGAGTCGTGGGGGCGGAGGCGCTGGAGTGCTAACTGCCCCTCGAGGATTCACGGGAACAGTCGAATTTACTGCTCCCGAGTTGCTGGAAGGAAGCGTTCTGGTGAGGCAGGCTGCTCTGATGCAAGTCGAACTCGTCTCTTGGACGGCGCAATGAAGAATGCCGCGTCGGTCGGCTTCGCTCTGTTGGCTCGGCGCGCATGGGAAACGTCTCGAGGCGTTGTTGGCAATAGACAGCTTGCCTTTGCTGCTTCTTTCTCCCCTTCTTCTTCCGGCGACTGTGCGTCGCTGAGCTTCGAGCCGTGCTCTCTGAGCTGTCTGATGGTGCTGTGTGCTCTTTTGACGGTTCTGCTGCTGTAGGACGGCGAGGCAGTTTACGATCCGAAGGGAGACATGTGGAGCCTTGGCCTCATTGTCTTCTGTCTCTCTTACGGAACGGTTCCGTATGGCGGAGAAGATCCCCAGGCGTCCAGAAGAGCCATTTTGGAGCACAAGAGAATCAAACTGCCGCAACACCCCAGGCGGTAAGATGCTTTCGGAGACTTCGAGCGAAAAAGGCATGCGTTGGTGTATGGTTCTAGGTAGGCATGCGTTGGTGCGAGCTATAACAGTGTGCTTAGGAGGCTTTGTTCGGGGTGGGGAAGGCTAGTGTTAGAAGGCGTGAAGGGGTGATTTTCACCCTTGAGTACGGATATATATATATATATGTATATGTATGTATCACATTCAGTCTGTGACTCCTGTTCCACAAAAACTTGCATAGAGATGCATACATACACATGTCATGTGTGTGTGTCTATGCATATGTATGAATATGTATGTATCAATATATTTGTGTATATATACACATGTGTATATATGTGTGTATATGCATATGTATCTAGAGGAATCTATGGGTGGCTTTTGTTTTAGTTCGTGCAGCAGTGATGGTGTCGCTCCCTGCGTAATGCAGTGCTGCTGACACTATGGCCGCTCGCGCTGTGTTCGAATCTGGTGTGTAGCTTTGAGGTTGTGAATAGATGCAAAATAGTCCGTCACGCCCTTCATTTCGGGAGGCTTTGGCCCTTTGTTTGTGCCTCTGCAGCCCATCCAACCTGAAGCTTTTAATTGAAGCCCTCACCCAAAGGGCAAGGAGCTGCTGCAGTCTGTGTTTTTGAGGCTTCTACTACTCCTCGATTTCTCCCCCAGGAGACGCCGATCCGTGCAAATTCTTGTATATGCACTCTTCGCCTTGAAATGTGAGTGTGTGTGTTTGTGTGTGTGTGATGCGCTGCGCTGCAGGAGGCGGAGTTGAGGCCTTCTGTGGACGATCTGCTCTCCAGTGTGCCCTTGTTAGACGCGTTGGCGGATAGAGATGCCTTGCAAAATGCAACAGAAGAGCTAGTGCTACTGTTGCTGCTCAAGCAGCAGCAGCAGCAGCAAGCGGAGTCCAGCAACAGGAGGGCTGTAGCCATTGCGGCGGCTGCAGAAGCTGCTAAAAAGAGAAGCTTGGCGTGCCTCGTGACTGCCGCCGCTTCTCCACAAACAGCAGGGGCCCTTCTTCCCGCCGTAGGAGGAAAGCCTTTACCGCAGCTCTAGTGGCGGCTCTGCGGCTCCTCCGTCCATGCCGTTGTGTCGAGTTGCTCTACTGAGCGGCTTCTGGCCAGTGTATTTTTGCGAGTCTCCCGAATCTCTAGCAGTGACGCAAAAAGGCGAGCTCGAGACGGCAGGGTGCTCGGCCTAAGTCGCACAGATGCAGTAACGCCTCCCCATTTAGTGTTGAGGCTGAGGGCCTCATCACTAAATGCGCTTAGGCCTTTTATGAGGGCAAGAGTGGCGCAAAGAAAATTCCACGTAGAAGGCTGAGAGAGACAGGTAGCAGCAAGGCAGCTGCCAAGATGAGGCACAGGGCCAGTATCACGCACTTCTCCCCAAGCGCATCTACGACACGAAAAACATGATAGGCGTAGAAGCGAAAGCGCAACCCTCAGATGCTGGCGATCAGATCCTTTCTTCAGCAGTCTTGTACGCAGCGATCTCCAGCCAATAAAGCCCCACCAAAATGACGTTCTCCTGCTGCAGTCCCTCCCAGCTATATCCCTAGTGGTGGCACACTGCCGTTTAGAGGCTACGGATGCTACTGCACATCTATGCACATATGTACATGTACATGTTGACGCGTACTCATATGTATACATATATGTACACGTATTCATACGGCTTTCTTCAGGGGCGGTTGCTGTGCTTCTCCTCCTCAAAAGCTGCAGACTGCGTAGCCTGCAAGGCAACCCTGCGGAGGCCTTTAGCGCATGTTCTGATGAGGGCACTGCTTTCTTTTTCTGTACTGCTAACACCACGGGTGTATGAGCCTAAAATGTATTCATCACACCAGAGGTATTCGACCCCGCTCTCGAGTCGCGCAGTCAAGGGTGCACCAGCGCCATCCGTCTCCTCTTTCTGCGTACGGGAAAACCTGTCGCATTCTCACTGCGAAGGAGTTTTCTCTCTCGAAAGCAAGGTTCGAGAGGATTTCAACTTTGACTCCCCATGAAGCACTTTTCTGGGATCTAAGATGCGCTTTGACCACTACCGCTAATCGTACTTTCACGCTTTCCGAAAGGATTTATCGGTGTTGGCTTTTTTTACTGGCTGTTCGTGCACTTCATGTGGCGCGAGGTGCTTGAGTTTCAGAGTACGAGCAAGTGTGGTGTATTCCTGTGCAGTGAGGGCTGTGCGCCAATAAAAACTTAGTGCTCGCAGAGTGCCGCATATAATCCTTCTTGCCCTGCTTTCCCCCCTCCCCCTTCCCCCGCAGCCCCTTGCTCTGAGCTTCGTTAGGGAGAAAACACAGCTCATCGAAAAGACTCACACTTAACAGGCTCCCTTGGATCTCAGGTGCCACGTGCGCTGATAGCACAGCCTCGCCATCTCTTGCTGAAAAGCAGCTTTTTGCTTACTATACCGTCGTCGCTTCAGTGCAACGAGTCGAAAATAAGCTAGCGAAGTGATAAACATCTTGGCCAGGACCCCTCCATTGCAGTTTCCCCCTGCTACTGGCCAAGCTCCACTGAAACGCTTTCTATTGCACTAGGCACACCTGATGAAATTAGCAACAGTCGGCTAGTTGGTTTGTCTATTCATATGTCTTACTTGTTTCAATGTACTACGAGGTCGATGCAAGAATCCGTTGTGTGTGTGTGTGTGTGTGTGTGTGTGTGTGTGTGTGTGTGTGTGTGTGTGTGTGTGTGTGTGTGTGTGTGTGTGTGCTAGGTACGATGTACAACTAGTTCTGAATGCTCGGAAAGCTTAGAAGGTGCAGCGATGCGCATCTTAGCTGTCCCACTCCCCCTATTCGGATACCTCTGAGTGGCGTGGAGAGAGAAAGATGGGAGATACTGCGAGATATGCAATACCTCTCTATCAAGCTTGTTTTGAGTCTGGAGTTAAGAGTCTGCCTACAGAGACCTTGGACGGAGTGTTACACAAAGTGGCACAGCACGGTTCCATTTAGTTGTTCCCGCTAATACAATGGCTTCGGATGCAGTTAAATGTCATATTTCCCTCCAGAAAATGTCTTGGTTTGATAGGGCTACTTGGTAGATTAATAATGTACATCCAGCAACGGGCTGGGGGCCAAAAGGCCTCTCATGATGGAAGTTGACGGTAGCACAACGCCTGTTGGGAGGCGAAGACGGCCTGCAAATTGATGTGGACGCCTCAGCTCCATAGTTCAGAGAAAGGCATGTGTTTCCAGACGAACAAATGGACATGAATGCGCCGATTAGGCTATGCCGGCCAGAAAAGTATGACCGCCGTAGGTTCGGCAAGGACACGAAGATTTTCTCAGCCTCTAAGAGATGTGTGTCTCTGTGAACTCCCCAGATGGAGGGATTTGAATACGTGTAGATGCAGGCTCATTGGAGAAAAGAGCACTGTAACAGTCGCCTGATCCATATAGAAAAGGTCGTCTGCTTGCAGGAACTACTGAAGTTCAAGCCTTGTGTGCACGGCCTGACTCATCGTTCTATGCCGAGACCACCTCATAACGAGCTCGCAGGGACTTAGCAAAAGCTACACTAGGAAACCTCACGACAGAGTGGAATCTCTGAAATGTGCAACTTTGGTTCGCACGAGGCAAACCACAGACGAGCAACTCTTTGGACGATGGCTTTTCTCAGGCGCACCTCAAAAGTGCCACTTCCGATGGCCAGAAGGTGGGCAACAACCCACCAGTTCGAACTAAACTGCAGGGCTTCCGGAAGTGATGAAATAGTTGAGGCTTTAGAAACACAGGAGCGCAAGTGTTGCGTCTTTAGCTGTAGAGCTTATCCAGGCTTTACAAACTTTGAATGCCAGAGCTCGATCAGTCAACCCTAGCCTACAGTCGCAGGCAAAACGAGAAAAGAGCTGGAGGACCCCGTGCTCCTATGCAGCCCCAGGGGTGTCCCTGATAGCACAGTAATTTCATCCAGTTCGAAAATGCAACTGCATGCAGAAATTCCATAAACGTTTAAAACGGAATAAATCGAGCGGTGCCAGGCTGCTTGGAAAGCGAAAAAGGCGCATCAAGGGAACCACAGGCCCCACGCGGGCTGTGGTGCAAGGAAGGGGGATACGCATTATGAAGTTGTAGCTGTGTACTCATCACGAGTCAGCTCTCCGTTAATGCAAGCCCACACTAATGATTAAAGGCTGCTAGCATGACTTCTCATTCGTTTTGAATTCGATCTGTTATTTTCAGGGAAGCAGCCGGGGAATACAGTGTGCATGTTCACTTGTTAGTGCAGTTTTTAAAGCTCCGGTTTGCTGACCGGCGCCAGAATGCACGGATTGGCAGATATACGGCAGTACCTGCTACGTCCGATCGCAATGGGGCCTTGTCAGCAATATTCAAGACTGCTATGTTGGACCCGTGTACCTCGATGTAATCCTAGGAATGCCAACAGTGCCTCTATGGAAGGCACACATGCAGAAGCAGCTGCACGCTGTGAAGGCCTGTGTGCCAGGAAGCGCTAAAAATAAACAGCTCCTGGTTTCCTCAACAGCACTTATTCCATCGATGGTGAACCGGGTATTGTCAGGGCCTCAACAAAGTGAGGCAGAACGCCGTGAGGGTGACTCAGCAGCGCAGTAGAAGACGGTCGCGAGCATGCATCCTGTCGAAGTGACTGTGTGACTTGCGTAGTACCAAGGGCTTTGGTTGCTCGTTCAGCTGAGGAAAAGCAGAATTGGAACACATTAAAGGGAAGTTCGTGGATGTGCTAAATAATGAGATAGCAATAGACTGGCCACTTACTGGTCGTCCAGCGCACCGCATAAAGTTAATCTCCATGTCAGACCAATACTAGGTTTCGCGGTACCAAAAGCCCCCACAGCAAGTAAAAAGGAGTGCAGGATAGGTCAGTGCTTTGATGAGAAAAGGCAGAATTCAGGGATCGACGAGCGTCTCTGGGCATAAAACGTTATTAGTGACGCGTGTGCGTTTGCGAGAAGCGTCAAACAAGAGTACTGTGAAGTCGAAGGATTTGGTGCCTCATCTTGGCGGATTGTTTCAACAACACACACGAACGGCGCCCTCGCCATTTGACACTACAGGGGCTTTCTAGCAAATCCCCATTTACCCTAATGGCAACTACAAAACGGCGTTCCGCAATTTCACCCGCAAACTTGAGTACACCTGCATGCCATTTGGGGTTGTTAGTGCCCCAGTTGAACTGCAGCGGCAATTCAACTTTTTACTGTGCATATCAAATGAGTGTGAATAACTGCCTTAATAAGCGTCTTCATATGTAGCCAAAGCCTTCAAGAACGCTTGAAAGCCCCCATGAGGTGCGCTTTAGGTGACTTTTTAGAAGCAGCAGCATGTGAGAGCACATAAATAATTGCGCCTCGATGAAAACACTTCTGTCTTTAGGATTCAGTGCTTTTGTTGTAGGAAGTGAGTTAGATCTAGTAAATTTACAGGTCGAGACATGCCCTTTATCTTCACAGTTCTCCGGATCCTGCGTTGCTCAATTCTGAGAATCATTTTTCTCTAATAACAGATACTAGTGACGGAGAAGTAAATGCTTTATCCCACAACAGTTTACGGCTTATTCAGGACCCAAAACATGGCTTGTGAATCTCATCACTTCACCAAATCCGAGATGCCGTATCGAGTGCGAGAAAGGAAGCTCTACGCAGTGTGGTGAGGAGCAGAAATATTACCGGGACTATTTACATCGCGGCCAGTTTGCTGCCCAGACAGACAGAGCGTCTTTACTGCGCACTTTCGAAGAGTTATTAAGGATTAAAACTCCATGAGCTATCCGCTGGCCTTGGCGCTGCCTCCAGTACGGCTTTGCAGTGTTGTGCACAAAGGGCATTACCAACGAGGTCATCGACGCGGTATGGCGACGCCCCAACACATCTTTTTTTTGTGTAGCGCAGCCAATCTTATCACTTTAGATTTATGGTTCCAATAGAAGTGACGTGGGCTTATAAATTCAAAACCTACGCACCTACTGGTATTGCCAAAATCCAGAATGGCAACACAGTGAAGCACTACCACATCGACGATGTCCTACTGTAGTTCAAAAGATGGCGACACTCCGTCACTTGCTCATCTCGATATCATTCCGCAGTGCTGTTCTGGGCAAAACACAAAACCGTTTTCAATCATGATGGGATTTACACTACAGTGCAAAAGCTTTCATAGTCCGCCTCCCTGGGAAGTGTTCCGTGACAGAGAAGTATGCACCGCCATGCCAAGATTGTCAGCAGCTGGAGTAATGCACTTTCCTTAGAATCAACCATTTGCAAAGTCCTCCGGTCAATGAAAGAACATGGCCTGGTCGGCATGTTTTGACTTTATTGCTGGATTTTAGAAGTCAAGGGTCAGGTTAGCATCTATGTCGTTGTCGACAAACTCAGAAAATGTGCCCATCTGCTCGCTTCCTCCAATTCTATCGTAGATAAAAATGTATCGGATACTGTTGCTAGTTAATATCTGGATGCTTTACTTCGCGAACATTTCAAGAGCCTCATTACGGGCAGCGATCCGAAGTTCGTTTGTGCACTCTGGAGTGCGCTATTGACTCACCTACAAAATGACCAGGCGTTGATCAATGCGAACCAGCCCTGGAGAAATGAACTGACAGAGAGCACCAACGACTTTTGCGGTGTTCGCGGGGTTTAGGTACAGAAAAATCGAATCGCTTGGCTCAAGTCTCTTCCTTGTGCACAGTGAGCTTAGTACAGCACTGCACTCGTGTACCGTGCAACTACCACCATCTTTGGTCTACACTAAGGATCTTCTAGGCACTCCGCGGCTTGATTCGGTGTTCCGAAGTAAGTAGCCACTTATAGCAGCGAAAGGCCTCAGAAAGCAGTTGGTTAGCGCGCTGCGCCAACGCGGGCGCAATGCTCAGGAGAAACCAGTACCATGGAATTGTGTTTGTCGTTGGTCAGCTGCAGTGTGTTTCGACGTTGAATATTTGTTCCTGGTGGACTGGCAGGGACTACCAGGTGAACTTGAAGGTAATTAGACGAATTTTGCGGACTGGTGACCTAAATCATTTAGTATGTATCCACGGATCAATGCCTTTCACTAATCTACAAACACCGCTACAAGAAGGATGCGCCACAGAATTATTGATAGCGGTAGCCTAGAAAGGTGTGAAAGCTCTACGAATTATTCGTAAGCTTGGCCACACAAGCTAGTGACCAATATGGAGGCACAGGATTCACAGGGAGGCTTGGAACTAGTGGATTCTAGGAGTATTAGGCACCAAGGAGACATTATGCGGGAGTCGTAAGTGAAAAAGCGTGGCGAATGTAAACATCTCAACCTCAGTACTTGATAGGGGAGTGATTGAGGGATTCTTTACATATGGCAGTACGCGCGCGTCTGGTACACAACAGCAGTCGCCATGGACGGCACTTTTTCGTTCCTTGCTAATTGCGTTTCCCTAGGGCCTGCTCTGCCTGACATTGCCACCCTCCTCTCTGGGCATTGCTTGGAAAGTTGCTAGTTGTTATTGTTCAGGTGTCATCTAAACTCACTGCTGCAGTGACTGCTTGGATTGCTTAGAGGGCGTCGCTACGCGCACCCTAGCAGCTGTCCCTCTCTCCTTTTGTGTGGGGAACCCTGAGGGGTGTGAGCAAGGGACGAAACCATTCATTTGAAAATACCAAGTATATCTGTATATTAAGCTTGTCTTTAGTGTGGTGGAGGTAAGTGTCTCGCTACGGGCACCTTGGACGGAGGCATACAGCTGCCGCCCTCCCCTCGTAGGATTCCGATGAAAAGGAGCAAGACGGATAGGCGGAGGCATGAGAGTTGTTTCGCTTCTATAGGCACTCCGAGTGTTCATTTACACCGAGTTGATCATGCAAACAATCCGTAGCGCGCAGCAGGTACTGGGAAGCGATTTGTATCGTCCTAAGCGCAACAGCTCTACTCGGCAGCACATATCAGGCACGAGCAGCCCCCCAATCCATGAGCCATTCACTGTCTAATAAGCGATGAATCGAGCAGTACGCCAGGCCGATTGGCGCCGTTTTGCCGGCTACATGCGGCATGCATATCCCATGAGCATCCTGCACTCACCTCCCCAGTGTGTTTCATGGTACAAGAGGACCCTCCGTCTACCTGCGCACTGCAGGAGGAGTTGTCAAAGCTTGATACTGCTCTGCATGCATCTGCTCTTTAGAGAATGCAAAATTGTTGTGTTTGCAGTCATTGTTGTGGCCACAGCCCCGACAAAAAAAACACTTGGGTGTGACCTCGGGGCTGTAGCAGCCAGCCGTCGAGCTTGCGGGAACCTCTATATCGACGGTATTGGCTCTTTCCGGAGTGTTTGTAATGCCTTTATTTCCTTTTCCAGATGTCAAAAAGGAGCGCTGAATGGACAGCGCTGCCCAATCTTGTTGCTGAACGCGCTGCTGTTTCCCCCGGTGCTGCGCATGCGTCGTATATACACTGCCCCATGTCTTGTCACCAGGAGTAGCCCGTCTTGCTCTCGCGTTTGCGGCCACAGCAAACGCAGCGTCGGGTCTGTAACCCCCCGCTGAGCATCCCTAGCAGCCTTTCTTGCAGCAGCCTTTCTTTCAGCAGCCTTTCTTGCAGCAGCCTTGGTGGCGACGTGCTCGGGCAGACATCAGGGCTTTTTTCCTTTTGCCTAGTCTTTTCTCCCCTCGCTTTTAGCGCCTGTGCGCAATCGGAGGCCACAGCGTGCTGCTTTCTTCTTGGCAGTTGCCTCCAAGGGAGCTTTCGGGGTGATAGCCACGGGGCAGACAACGGCGAGGTGGCAGCCGGTAGGTAAGGCGGAAAGTCGCTGACATCGAGCGCGAGAAGCAGCAGCGAGCAGCAGCAGCGAGCAGCAGCAGCGAGCAGCAGCAGCGAGAAGCAGCAGGAGAAGCGGACCGGAAAAAGCCTCCTCCTCGACTCCGATCCTTGCTGCAGAAGATGGGGGTGCCTACCTTTTACAGGTGGCTCAGTTGTAGATATCCCAGAGTAGTCGTTGATGTGGGGCCTCACCATGCAGCCGATGCCGTGCGAGAGAGAGAGGAGGCTCTGCGGAAAGAGGAGGCGCAGAGAGAGGAAAAGAGGGGTGACGAGGAGATCAAGAGACTCGCCGAAGAACAAGGGCGATATGACTGTCTCTACCTGGACATGAATGGCATTATTCACCCTTGCTGTCACTCAGACGACGGAGTATGCCATAAAAGACACGCGAATGCTGCCTTAAACCGCTTGAACGATTTGCAGCGTAGATTTAACCTCCTCCAATTCTGTCGTTCTCTTGAGAAGTTTTGACGCGGATTTCCTTACGGGCGTCAACAGCTTCGTCCTTTCGCCGGTTCATTTCACGCTTCGATACTTCGTGCATCGCCATGCCATTGCCAGTATAGGGAGAAAGGGAGGCATTCTGGCAGTTCCACCAACGCTCTTTGTGATGCTGAAAGGCTGCATGCGTCAGTGATGGCGATGGCGTGCGGTGTGTGCAGCTGCATAGCGATACACTAGCCAGCATAGCGTGCTGGGCTTGCCTCTTTGTGTTTGCTTCGTGTCTTTTGAATCTGCCGAAAGCCTTGCCTGCACCGTCGCTCGTTCGCTTGCCTAGTGATTTCCCCTTGCCTCTGCGACGTCCTACATGTGCAGCTAAGCCCTCCCAGCGAAGATGATATGTTTAAGGCCATCTTTTTGTACGTTGATCGGCTAGTCGAGATCGTGCAGCCGAGGCTTCTGCTATACTTGGCGATCGGTAAGCAGTGGGTGGGTGAGAAGAGACACGGGGCATGAGAGATATAGAGAGAGAGGCACTTTTACTGAGAGAGAGAGGCACTTTTGTTGAGAGAGAGGCACTTTTACTGAGAGAGAGAGGCACTTTTACTGAGAGAGAGAGGCACTTTTACTGAGAGAGAGGCACTTTTACTGAGAGAGAGAGGCACTCCAACTGAGAGAGAGAGAGGCAGTCCAACTGAGAGAGAGAGACACTTTTACTGAGAAAGACACTTCGACTGAAAAAGACACTTTGACTGAGAGAGGGTTGTTTGGCAAGGGTGGGGTGGGTGGAAGGGGAGCAAGGCACGGGTCAGGTAGGGGTGTATATACGGCAGGTGGGAGAAGGGGGCTTATTATGGAAGCAAAGCGTAGCAGCGATGGCAGACTTCTGCACGTGTTTGCATCATGGCGATTACTCTGCGAAGGCTGACACATCGCCTCATTGCGTGTGGCGATTTGTGCATGGACGAGGATTGCGTAGATTTGCATGCAGAGCAGCGGAAATGGCGTGGGGAGGCGAGGCAGCCTACGCGGCAGTGCTTGAGGGAGGGAGGATATGTGCTTTCTTGGTCTTTTTACACGGCTAGCTACTGCGAAATCCTCTTCACATATGTCTGCTATATGCTTCGGTGCATCTCTGTAGCTCTACATAGCTATCCATCTTTACATACGGACAGAGGGGCATATACACATACACACACATATACATATACTCACATACATACATACACATATATACATACACATATACACATGCATACATACACATATATACATACACACACATGCACACACATACACATACGCATATATACATGCACATACATGCACATACACATATACATATACACATACATACATACACATTTACATATACACGTACATACACATATAAACATACACCCACACACACATACATATACATACACATATATTCACGGAGTGCAAAAAGGAGAAGGGAGGAAGAATGCATGCTTTTTTCTGTGTGCATAACTGGAGCTGTCTCTGCTTGTGGATGCCACTGCCTGCCTTCGCACACACTGACGGGGTGTGCTAGGGGGCTTCTCGTTTTTCTTGCGCATGCAGATGGGGTGGCTCCACGCGCGAAAATGAATCAGCAGCGGATTCGCCGCTTTAAGGCGGCTAAGGACATAGAGGAGGAGCAGGAAGCCTATGAGGCTCTCAAGCAGCAGTTTATTGAGGAAGGGAGGGCAGTGCCTAATCCCAAGCAAAAGTGGGATAGTAACTGCATTACACCTGGAACGCCTTTTATGGATAGGCTGGCGAGGTCTCTTAGGTGAGCGAAGCGATTCATTGTTCGTAGTGTGTTGACGCTGTACCTGCCTGGCGCTCTCTTGTGCCAGTTCTTAGCATCCTCTAGTTGCGGCAGCCACACGGGTGCATGTGCATGTGCATGCACATGCACATGCACATGCACATGCGTCACGCGCCTGTCCTGTGCTCGAGAGGCACTAAAAAAGCTTTTTTGTCGGGCTGCTGCCTATTTGCGCTTCCGTCTCCTTGCTTTTCCGATCTTCTTCTGTGCAATATGCGACAGCACTTGAATGAGAGTCCGCCTCCGCTGCGGCTCTGCATGGTCGCCCGTGTAGTGGACTGCTCTGTGGTGTCTGTGTTAGCCACTGTGCCTTTTTCTTCCGCTGTCAGGTACTATATAGCGGATCGGCTGGCGAGCCACCCGCTCTTCAGAAACCTGCAAGTTGTATTTTCGGATGCAAACGTTCCAGGGGAAGGCGAACACAAAATCGTCGAGTTTATTCGAGAGCAGCGAAAGCTGTCACAGTAGGTCTAAGGGAAGAGGAGGGATGCGGCTAGAGGAGAGAGGAGGAAAAGCGGGGAGAAGGAAAGGGGGGTTGGGAGGAAGGGGCGATTCAGCTGGTGCCTCGCTTCGACAGGTAGGGAGACTTTGGCAGCGGCCACTCAACTCGAGACAGGGACGAATGCGGCGAGGCAGTCAAGGCAGGTGTGCTGCATTTTTTTCTGTGAGCATCCATGTGCTGCAGCTATCCGCCGAACTTGCGGCACGTGTTGCATGGCGCAGATGCCGACTTGATCATGCTGGGGCTTGCTACGCATGAGGCGCACTTTTTTATTTTGAGAGAAGCCGTGATTGAAAGGCCACCACCTCCGAAAGAGGGACTGCTCGATGCTGCAGCGGCGGAGGGGGCAGCTGCAGGAGAGACGGTGGTTCACAAGAGGGAACGGGAAGACTTCGAGGAAGCCGAGGAAGCGATGAAGAGGGAGCTGGAAGTGAAGGCTTCGTGGAAGCCTCTACAGATGATCCAGCTACCCGTCTTGAGAGAATACATTCAGCATGAGCTCTGCGACAACGTCCGCGCAAGCACGGCTTTACTCGCCTCCTGCACCTGCCCTTGTGCCTCCTCATCCACGTCTGCATGTTTTGCACACATTAAAATAAGATGCAAAGAATACGTGTACATGTGGATCTATCTGCATGCATTTATCTGCATGTATTAAGATGCAGATGTCTAGATGTGTATGGCGCTCGGTCGTCTCGTCGGCTTTGCAAAGGGGCTGCGTGCTGCAAGGCCTGACTTTTTCGAGTCAAGAAATTTGTATGGCTATGTACGACCCTCTGTGTTTCTGGATCCCATGGGCTGGGGTGTCTGCCTGCCTTATTGACCGTGCCCCTCTTCAGCTGCGTGTCTCTCTGTGCATTTTACTCTGGCATGTAGACGATGAGAAGGTGTCTTTTTTCGCTGCACGCCAAAGAGTCCGATGCCGTTCGCAGTGTGCCTGCCTCGCGCCTGCCGCTTGTTCTTGGGGGCATCAATCTGTTAGAGGCCTTTCTTTAATTGAAAACGCGTCTTTTCGCAGCCTCTTTAAGCAGGAGGAGTGGCGAATCCTTAGTGCGCCGGCCACCTTCCTCCGACCCTTTAGGTCTCTTGTTGAATGTGCTTCCGTCTATTTTCTCAGGGACGGTACAACGCGGAGAGGGTGATAGACGACTTTGTCTTTTTGTGCTTTCTTTGTGGGAACGATTTCCTGCCCCATCTTCCCCACCAGTCGATCCAGAGAGGCAGCATTGACAGTCTCCTTGAGGTGTATGTACACCTCAGACCGCACGTCCTGACAGGCTACCTGACCGACGGAGGCCGTGTGGATCTGAAAAACTTGGAAGCCTTCTTGTGCGCTTTCGCGAAAGTGGAGGACGAGCTTATTAAACGGGAACTTACACGAAAGGTGAGCTTTACTCATGGGAAGGATTGCACCTGCATGCAGGAGGAAGCTGAGTACAACTTGCAAGGGCCGCATCCCTCTTGTGCTTGCGGATGCAGTCTTGCCCCAGAGGCCGCCGGCTGTATCAGAAACGCGGAATAGACCACTGAGGCTGCTGCTGGTTGTGAAATATGCGCTGCTTGTTGGCTCTCTCTCTCAGGAGAGGCTGCGGGAGAAACACGCCTTTGAGCAGCAGAAGCTCCTAGGAGCCGCAGGGGCTTTAGAGGAGAGGCACATCCAGCAACAGCCTCACTGGCAGAAACAGGAAACACATCCAGCAGGGAAGGAAATACAGCCAAGGCGTGAGGGTTTGCCCTCCAACGAAGAAGTTGCACGGCGTCTCAAGATGCAGCTGCTGGGCGAAGAGGTCTCGGGAGAGCTCTCCTCCGCCCATGTCGAGGATGCGTCGAAAGAGGATGCATCCCGCAAGGCTGATGCTGCTGCGTCGCCTCCTCCCTCCGCTTCTACGGAGGCAGAAGACGCAGCAGGAGCACCATCGGCTGCATCTCTGGCTTCAGCAGGCACCGCAGCGCATCTCGTAGATGCGGACTCTGCGCCTCTAGCGAAGCGCATGAAGAATCCTGAGGGGGCTGCCAAGGGCGTGGCTTCTCGCAGTCGGTGGGAGGAGGATGTTGATTTGTTCAAGGCACGCATGCAGGCAGCGCTGAGCGGCTGTCGTGAGGTAGACATGCATGCGCTGCTGCATGAGGGTGTCGACAGTGGTGTGGGGTGCAGGACGCGAGATAGGTGGCGTGTGGAATACTATCAGGAGAAGTTTCACTTGGGCGCTCTGGAGGAGGTCGCTCCCTTTGCTGCTTCCGTGTCTGAGGTGTACATTAGAGGCCTCCAGTGGGTTTTGCTCTATTACTTTGAGGGGTGCAGCAGTTTTGATTGGTTTTTTCCGTTCCATTACGCACCACTCGCCGTGGATGTGTGGGAAGCGGTCAGACTCATCAACAGCAGGAAGGCGCAGCGGAAGCGGCAGTTGGCTGCCGAAGGACGGGATGAGGAGGCACTAGAAGGAGCTAAGGTGAGGCAGGGAGCGTATCGAAGGGAGTCATCGTCTTCGCGAGGAGGGACGGGAGAAAAGCGAGGAGGTGAAGGGCGATCAAGGGGTGGTTTTTGCTTCTTGTCTTGCAGCACTCGTTATGTGTGGGGGGGAAGGCTGCAGGGGCAGGATGGGGAGTATTGCTGCTCTCTCCTTGTTGACGCATGCGAGGCGAGGGCAGAAGCCGCAGCATTTGTACTTTGTGCATGCGTCTGGTTATATACTTTAGGACTTGTTTCCCCCTTCGCGCCCTCTGAAGCCTGTCGAGCAGCTGATGGCCGTTCTGCCCCCCTTCAGCGCGAACTGCTTGCCGGAGGCGCATGCGAAGACGATGCTATCGCCCCTTTCTTCCATTGCAGACTTCTACCCAACGAAATGCAAATACGATCCTAACGGAAAGAGGTGGGGTGTGCGCTGCGTTTGCCGAGTTGCCGCTGCTGCTGCTGCAGCCGCAGTGTATGCCCTTCCCTTGGTCACCTCTCCGCGGCTTAGGCAGACATAGGCCTTGCCGCGCAAGCGCCTGCCTCATCGTGGCGTGCGAAGGTGCAGTGCGGGGGGAGAAGCCTCAACATTTCTTCTATGTACTACCCTCCCCAGCAGTATTGGCGACGATTACTGATTGGCATGCCGCCCTGAGGAGCGCGCTGCGTCTGTCTTTTCAAGGTACCAGTGGCAGTGGGTCGTCTTGCTTCCCTTCATTGACAAGCGACGCTTGCTTGCCGTTTCAAAGCAACTGGAGAAGACGCTTTCTCCGGAAGAGCAGCGCCGCAATCGCCTCTCGGAGGCTGAGATGCATGTGCATGAGAGCCATCCTCTTGCCGCAGAGATGCAGCAACTGACTGCAGCACGAGGACGCGGTCTAAGACTTGATGAGGAGCCAGAGTGGCAGCAGACGGAAGATGAGAGAAAACTTCCTCGAGGCGTAGTAGGCGAAGGACACATCATGATCGCAGATTCCAGTGGAGGCTTTGGAGGACGGCTTTTCTGCATCGAAAGCGCCTATACACCTGGCATGCGAATTGACAGTCCTGTTGGTAAGCTGCCGTAGCAGGCGAACTTTCCGAGAGGCAATCTGCGTCTTGCTACGCGTGCTGCTCTTCCCTAGACCTCATGCGTCTGACCCCTCTGTCTACCCCTGCATGCGCTCATCCACGCTGCTAGAAGCATGTATTCTTTCCCTGCTTTCGTGTACTTCACCACACTACCGTTTTGGCGCCAATTTACTCGTCCACCTACATAGGGATGACCGCCTTTTGGAACGCCCTGCGGGGATTTTTTGAGAGAATTTCCGTTTACACGGATGCATTCGTTGGCTTTTGCTGTATGTACATATATATATGTATATCAATATACATATATATGTATAGATAGGTGTATATATTTGTCTTTCTCGGCACCACGCTGTAGATGCCTCCCACTCGAATTTCACGTGTTGTCAGCGGGTGTCTCCGGCTGGGAGTCGTCAACGAGCGCTACCTCCGCCTATCCGGCGATTGCTTACTTGTGGATGTGTGGTTTTATTTAATACATTTAAAAATAGAGGTTGCATGTGCGCTGGTCTCTGTGTGACTGCTGCAGAGGGTCTTTCCGCGGTGTGCTGTGCTTCGCGGTGCTGCTATATATCCCCTCCACGTATCCCGCTGTCTCGGCATCTTTCGAGCCTCCTTCCTGGCGCTGTTAGCCTGGGCCCTTTCCTGGATAAGTATGATTTGGAGGTGGGGTGTGGCCCTTAGAGCAGTTACGCTTCTTAGGCGGGAGGCGCTGTGCTGAGCAGGGAGTTGCCGGTTTGCAGTTCCTGCCCCCCCTGCAGCACCGCGGTTGTGTGTCTGAGCGTGTTTGCACACCAACGACGTATCCCTTGCTGCACTTCTTCTGCTGCAGCATGCCTGCAGCCAGCCGTGTCAGTGGTGCGTGCAATGGCTGCTGCAGGACGAGTCTCGAAAGGGCAGGGCTTTTAATGGAGCAGCAGCTCGCCGCATGGTCGCCTTCGCGCTGGGGGGGGTGGCGCGACAGCAGCCTCAGCAGCAACAACAACCGCAACACGGGTGGGACGGCACCTCTGACGGCGGAAGCCGCTCTCAGAATAGGGGGGGGCCCCCCTGTGTGATCAGCAACCACCAGCGGCAGCAGCAGCAGCAGCAGCAGCAGCAGTTGCTGCATATGCAGCACTTCAGGGGGCATCTGCCCCCGCAGCTGTGGAGGCATCCCTATGGGACTGCGTCTGCTCCTGGCGTGCCTGTAGTACAGTCCGCTGCCTTTGCAGCTGCTGCCGCTGCTGCCCCTCAGCATATCATTCCGGTGGCTGTGCGACTTCAGCAGCAACTGAATCCCAGGGGGGGCCCCTTCCAGGGCGGTCAGGCGCACGCGGGGGGGCCCCCGATGTACAATCAGGGCACCAGATGGGATGCACAGGTGTCTGGAGGTGGTGCCTCGCATGCACCGTGGGGTGGTGCGTCTGAGTACCGAAGTGGGCCTCCAGGGGGCCCTCCGCATCCCCCTCGAGACCCCAGAGCGAGGCGTCTTCAGCCGGGGGGCCCCCACTTGGGGGCCCCCTGGCACGCGGGCCCTCAGCAGCAGGGGCCCCCGCAGTACGGAGGGTACGGAGCGCGGGCCCCGCCCCCGCCGTGGAGTACCCGTGGGGCGGGGGCCCAGCAGCAGCAGCAGCAGCAGAGGGGGGGCGATAACAGCGGCTTCGTTGATATGACGTTCAAAGGGAAGTACAGCTGAGGCGAAACTAGTTTGAGTGGGGGTGTCTCCTGGCTGCAGACCTCATCTGGTGGCTACCACAGGGCCCTCTTTCTGTATGTATGCTTGAAAGGGGGGGCGGGGGGGGCCTCTTCTTGAGGGCAGTAGGCAAGAAGTGCAGTTTGGGGGGTTTGTGTTTCCCTGAAATTTATTTCCTTAGATCACAGGAGCAGAAACTAAGCGCCCTGTGGTCGCGCAATGTACTTTTAACGAATATAGACACGCGACGGCACACCGCGCGAGTCCGCGTATGCGGCTGCAACAGCATGGAAAAAGGGTCACACAAATAATATGGGGGAAAACAGCCGAGAGTGGCGCTAAGGGAGTCAGAGAACGCAAAGAGACGCAAGGGGCAGAGAAGAGGACGGAACAGAAGATGAAGAGAGGGACGGCAGCGAGGTAGAAAGCAGAGCAGCGTATACACGGAAGATGCGTGAAGTAGGGGCCGATACTCGAGAAAATTCAGAGACAGCCTATAAAGGCAGGAGCGTGAGACGTTGAAAGTGCTATTGGGGATTTTTTTTTGTTCGCGTCTGTCCTTTTAAAGGAGGCTTCTGATGGTCCTCGGTAAATTTCCGGAGTGCCATTTTAAAACTACGGAATTCGACGGAGACGTTAGACAGCTTGGGTAGCTAGCTTTAGTCCTCTAGCTTATTCTGCTAGCTGTCGTGTTGCCAATATTCAGAGAATGCTGCTGCCCAGAGTGCAGTTACTGGCTTGGCTGCTGTTGTGCTGCATCTGCAACTAGCGAAGCATCTCAGTTTTCTTGGAAGTAGGACTCCAAGTTGTGCGTGCGTTGTAAATGGTTTTTTTGAGTGTATGTGGGAAGGGAGACAGCATGCTAGGCATCTTCTAGCTGTGCCTCGCCGTTCTTCTGGTGCCAACTCCCAGGCCGCTCCAACCCTCCCCTTCGGGCACATGGAATAGGACAAGATTCTTTTTCTGAGCTAGCAGCAGTTGTACACTCAGAAGGTCTGGTTAGTCGGTTACTCAGCATGGCAGCGAAGTACTAGACGAGCGGTGAGATTTGGTGCCAAGCATGAAGGGGCAGTTCATGTGAGCGGCGTGCGCTGCCTATCGTAGCTGGGTGGGGATAGTCGCTGGCAGCTGTGGGGGTCTCACGTAAACCTCGGTACAAGTTTCTAGTTGCTTGCTCACTCTGTGCATATATCTACTCTTAGCTAGCTGCTCACTCTAGGTATATATCTACAGCTACCTAGCTGCTCACTCTAGGTATGTATCTGCACTTAGCTAGCTGCTCACTCTGTGCGTTTCTACGCCTAGGGGTATTCTTAACGTACCTTTGACCCTCTGTAGCAGGCTCAGCTGAGCTTGGGTAGTTATTGCTCCACGGATTATATTTTACGTGGGAACGGGTAATGAATGCATTGATTATTTGGTGTGGCTGTTCATGACTCTCCTTCACTGCAGAATAGCGTTAGCTCAATACATCAAGAATCAGCTTTCTCTGTGTGTGCACTAGGTGCTCTGTTGATGTAGTTGTGAAGGCTCGGAGTGCAACGATGGCCCAGTAACACCCACCTCGACTGTCCTACTTCCCTCGGGTCAGAAGCACTTAGGGGAGGCAGTAAGGGGAAATACTGGCACCTTTTTGAGGAAAAACACTAAAAGTTTTGTCGCTTTTAAATTGAGCCTGCAGGGAAGTGTCTTCCTAGGGAGACCGTCGAGGGAACGTTCCACGACCTGCGAGTAGCCGCGTGCTATTCCCCAGTGTAGACCGCCTCTGTCTTTCCTCAAGAAATGCGAAACACTCACCAATCCGGAACGATGTTCGCAGTCACCCTGAACCTTCATGGCTGAGGCGTCCAGCTTTTCCCTCTTGTGCTTGTGGCCATACCGCAGTAAGGCCCCAAGGGAAAGGGGGGCAGCAGCCGCGCAGCTAGCTATGCCAGTAGATTGATTTAACCACCCCCACCCACAGTTTAGCAGTCAGCTCAATAGGTGAGCCCCGTAGCTCGCTGTTACAAAGAGCCAAAAGTTTCCCACAGAGGGTTCAACATGTTGGTGGAGTATCAAAGTAGCAACATTTCCTCTTTCGGCACCTTTTTGCATATTTAAGGATGGAACGCCTCGCATTCCGTTAAGTGTGTATAACAATGGCGTAGCTCTAGGCATACAGAAATGAACCGCTCTCTCAAAGGAGATTCGGTAGCGCTGGTTGGAATCTGCACATGCGTTTGGACAAGCATGAAATATACAGAAAGTGACAGCTGTACGCTTTGCTGATGGTCCATTTGTAGCATTCTTAAGGACCAGTGATCTATCAGCAGCGCAATTACAGCCCAAGCTGTCTTTCAAAGTTTGCTCGTGGTCTTCTCTAGGGTGCCTTCTCCTGCACGCGTCGCATTTCACGGTATGGTAGCCCAAAAACTTCACAATTTTAGGGGCTAACTACGCAGCTCGACATAATTTCCGGGGAGAGCAGGGAAGAAATACGTGTGTGCAAGTGTGTGCCTGGAAGTTTCTGGCTGTGCGATGTCGCAGAGCACACGGTTTCCCTACGCTATCTGGCATGCTTCTGCCTGTTATTTATGACTGAAGATCCTCAACAGGCCTCTTAGGCTTCTTTTAGAGATGAAACACCCCTAAGGGACCAAAAGTCAAGCCACCTCCCCCAGTTGCACACTTCCTTCTGACCACCCCCAACCAGCCCCTAAACCTCTTGCTCGACGGGTGTCTTTGAGGACCATTGATTAACGCATGTGTTTCCCAGGTCTGCAGGCAGCAGCCAGACAGGCGAATATCGCTATTGAACACATTTTTGAATGTCTTGCACTACCGCGAGGCACACAAAAGGCTGCTGTGGACGCCCAGCGAATCGTGGTGGGGTCGTTGTGCCCTGTGTCTGCAACACACTGTCTTTGATCTTTTGAGTTCTTCTCCCCCCTTATCTTCTTGATTTCCCCTTCTATTCACTATCTGCTGAGAATCCCTTCTGCCTAGCCGCTCTCTAGGACGCCAGGCGCAGGCACTACCTCACAGCGGCCGACACACCAGCAGTACAAACAACAGGAGCAACATTAGCATTCCGATCCCGAGTGTTGCTTGTTACTGCCGCGCACTATTGACTCTGTTATTCCTCTGTGCACTTGCGGCACTAACAACCTGCAAGATACCATCTCCACAGGTGCACCAGCATACGCCCCTGCACATAATACATTCCCACCTTCCTGCAATTTTATCCATTCCATCCATGCGCTCACTGCCCACATTGCAGACATCCATACACCCATAGATTACATACATACAAGCAGACATCATCCGTTTATGCATACATTATGTACCTGCATGCAGACATTCACCCATACATAGAGATGCAGACATTCATACGTCCCTACTTGCCGACCTACTTTTCCGCGTATCTTTCCACCTGAACTCATATATATTTATGTTTACATGAAGGCCTAGCTACACACATGCCTAGAGACCAACGTAGCTAGATACAAGCCTCCAAACTCACGGTCTCCTAGCCATCGAGTTGCGGTGGTACCCTTTCCGCCAAGTGTCACGACACCTACGAATGTCGCGAGGAAGAGAGCAGCATTGCGCTGTTGTGTCACTTCCTAGGCATTAATTTGTGTCTCTGTCTCTCTCTCTGCTCCTCCCTGTTTTGAAATGAGTGCTTCGTTCTCTGCGGAACAGGCTGCATGCAGTTCGATCCTTAGGGAGCCTTTGGGTGTCTCTGCAGAGGTTCCCGGCGGCTCCACCCCCCCTCTCGTCTTTGCCGTCCTTCTTCCCCGTGACGCTCTCCACTTCCTTCGGAAAAAAGCGTGGACAGAACCGCAGCTGCTGCAGCTGCAGCAGCTGCAGCTGCGGCTGCTGCTGCTGCAGCGAGGGCAGTGCCTTCCCTCTTCCCCTCCTGCTCTCTGCAGCGCTGTATCTGCATCTGCTGCATCTGCACCTGCCGCATCTGCTGCTGCTCCGACATGCGGCTTAGCACCTGCTGCTGGAGGAGCTGCAGAGGGAGTGGCAGGATCAACGGGTGTGGCACTCAGTCCCGGAGGCAGAAGCAGCAAAGGCATCTGTGACAACAGTGCGACAGCAAACAAGCAGCAGCAGCAGCAGTTTGGTGAGCACACAACACAATGAAGCGTTCCCCAGAAGACGACCCTCTGGCTTTCCTCGCCAGGAGGAAGAAATCGAGACAAAATCCATCGACCGCTACTGCTGCCAACCACAGCAGCAGCAACAGAGTGGGAAGAGGACGAGACTCTTCTTCCCTGAGGCGAGACAGCGTTGCCTCCGCAGCTTCTTCCATCCCCTTCACGGAGAGGCGGAGACGCCGTCCAAGCGAGAACGACTCACTCGAGGGAGTCACCAGCAGTCAGACTGCAGCAGCAGCAGCGGGGAGAAGTTCAGGGGATGCTGTGCGTCGTAGCATACCCAGTAGCAGCCAAGCCTCCTTCCCGTCTGTCTCCCAAGGGGGAACTGGAGATGTCAGACCTTCTTCTCTTGGCACATTCATCGACGGTGGAAGCCATCCCCAGGGATCCCCTGAATTCACGTCTAACCCCTCGCCGTCGCATCCGTTTGATTCGTCTGTTGCGTTGCCTCCCCTTCCTTCAAGAGACGCCTCTCGTTGTATTCTGCTGGCTGCTCAGCTTCCCACTGTACGGCACACCGAGCGTTGCTGCTGCCTGCTGCTGCTAGCCCTCCACTGTCTCTTTGCGTCGCTGCTAGCGAGCAGCAACAAAGCAGTGCAGACTCGAAATGCGAAGGAACACGCGTGTCGCAAGGGGCAAGTCTATCGCTCTCTCTTCATCTCTCTCTGTGCTTGTGTTTGTGTACTTGTCTGCACTCGCTCGCTGCAGAGGGCAAGGCTGTCTCTAGCGGGAGTCGGTGGCGGTATGGCTGCAGACGCAGAATTGATTGAAGCACTTGAAGATCTCTTGGATGTAGGCTCTCTGGCTTGGCTGCTGCTGCAGCGTGTGGGGACTAAACATGGCCTTAGGGTTCCTCTTCGTTTTGCGAAAGGCTGGGAGGGAGGGAAGAGGGGGGGAAGGAGGGGAAAAAAGGGAGAAAAAGGAGGGGGAAAACGTCTGCAAATGCAGCGAGGAAGAGCGAGACAAGGGAAGACATGGGCTGAGCGTAGTGTGGGCAAAAGTGTGAGGCGGTGGCATCTGCACCAGTTATGTTCTGCTGGCTTGCATTTGCTCGTGTATGTATGTGTATGTATGTGTGTGTATGTGTATGTATGTGTATGTGTGTGTATGTTTATGTGTGTATGTATGTATGTATGTGTATGTATGTATGTGTGTGTATGTGTATGTATGTATGTATGTGTATGTATGTGTGTATATGTATGTGTGTGTATGTGTGTGTATGCGTATGTATGTGTGTGTATGTATGTGTGTATGTTTACGTGTGTGTATGTATGTGTATGTGTATGCATGTATATGTATGTGTATGTATGTGTATGTATGTGTATGTATGTGTGTGTATGTGTATGTATGTGTATGTCTGTATGTATGTATGTATGTGTATGTATGTATGTATGTATGTATATGTATGTGTATATGTATGTATGTATGTATATGTGTGTATGTGTGTATGTGTGTGTATGTGTATGTGTGTGTATGTTTATGTGTGTATGTATGTATGTATGTGTGTATGTGTATGTATGTATGGATGTATATGTATGTGTGTGTATGTATGTATATGTATGTGTATGTGTATGTATGTATATGTATGTGTGTGTATGCGCATGTATGTATGTGTATGTATGTGTATGTCTGTATGTTTGTATGTCTGTATGTTTGTATGTATGTATGTGTATGTATGTATGTGTATGTGTGTATGTATATGTATGTGTGTATGTATATGTATGTGTGTATGTATTTATGTGTATGTATCTACGTGTATGTATGTATGTGTATATATGTATGTGTGAATATGTATGTGTGAATATGTATGTATGTGTATGTATATCTCTATGAATGTGTGTTTGTGTGGTGCTGCAGCGGAAGTTGGCGCAGGCACGAACCCTCCCGGGTGTACAGGGAGATCTGTACGAAGCGTGTGGCGAGCGCCTGCGGCAGCTGCTGCTGCTGTTGTTTGAAGCTGATCCTCAGAGCAGTCGACAAGGGAGTATTCTTGGGAATCGTTTAGGCTTGGGGACTGCTGAAACTCCCCCGCTGCTGGCAGTCCCTTTCGCGTCTATTCGCGGCGATGCTGCTGCGGTGCAGGCGGGGGCAGACACTGCAGCAGCGAAGACGGCAGCAGCAGCTGCTGTAGCCGCGGCTGCCGTCGCTGCTCCCGCTGCCAGCGAGGGGAGAGTCATGCAGCTGCAGCACCAAGACATCGCGGAGGCAGCCCTTGTCTCGAGAGAGGCTGCCAGAGCACTTCTGCAGGAGATGCAGCAGCAGGCAGATGACTTGGTGGAAATCTGGCCGCTTAGAAGGTAGTGCAGCAGCAGCGTTCACGCTTTCAAGTCGGGCAGAGAAGCCTTTGCTAGAGCGTTTTTCATGAGCTGTTTCAGCTGTTCCTCTACACGCCATGCAGAGGGACGGGGGGCAGAGGATGGCAGGTTTCGACAATTGCGGCTTTGCAAGGTTTTTTCTTTTTTTTCGAATTTCTCGCGTCGACTGCCTGGCTGTATGTGTGCATCTTACTGAGCATCTATCTACGAATGTGTGTATGTACCCATCTATATTTATATAGTGTAGTGTACACATGCATGTGTGTACATATATGTGTATATTTGTGTGCATATATATATATATATGTGTGTGTGTGTGCGATTGTGTGCTTGTAGGAGCGTGGTGTTTCTCTCTCGCCCACAGGATTCTGTATCCTTCTGTCTCGACGCCTTCTTGCTGCACAGGGCCTCTTCTGTGCATATGGTGCCTTGTCTCCTCTCGAGTTCGCTTCCGCCTCTCGATCTGTTGGAAACAGACGGACTGCAAACTCCAGAAGCCACGGCGGGAGAGATTCTTTGGCTGCCTCTCTGGTGCGCCGAAGTGCTCAGCAGACAGCGTCTCATTCGCGTGATGCTCCCTCCCTTTCTTCACGCCGGTAAGATTGGAGAAGAGCTGCGTAAAGAGACGGACTGCGGGAGGGATGCAAAGTGAAACCAAGGCACTTGGCGAAGGTTTTCTCCGGCTTTTAGCATAGGAGCTCGTGACAGGGGTGTCTGTCTCGATGGGGAGAGGGGGAGAGAGGGGGGTTGCGTCTTTATGTTTCTTTGCGGTGCTGCTCGTCCTGAGGCATGCGATGATGAGGGGGAAGAAGGCGAAGGGGACGGCGGAGAGATTGGGGGAAATAGTGGGGAAAGGGTGATTTTTGCTCTCTCGTTGATTGATCAACTCGCCCTTCTCCATAAGCACCCGGGGAGAAAATGAAGGGTCGTTCAGCCTCGCTCCGTCCGTAGCACCATCTCTGATTATAGAGGCTCCATGGATTTTCCTCCTTTTGTTTCTAGTTTACGACGTGTTCTTCAACGCGTGTTTCCTTAAAATTGGATGTGCGGTGTTGATACACTGCGGAGGGGATGTGCTCCGGGGCAGGTGCACGACGCCACGCAACTGTCGGCATCCCTTTGAGCCAGCTGCGCAGCTGCTTGTGCCTCGAATTTCCATCCTCCCCAAAAGTGGATGGCTGGACGGGAGATAGATTCAGAACGCAAATATGACAAGATCCACGATACGACTTCAGCCATATTCGGGTGCCTGCTGTTTCACAGACCAAGTAAAGGGCTACTTACGGCAAGAAGAAAGACACAAACAGGGCCTTGAGCCGCTTCCTGTGTTTTTCTTTGAGACTGCGAGGCTCCTCCTTTTCAATCCGCTGTGAGAGCTTCCGTTTTCCTACTGCGCATTTGCTTGTGGTGCTGTGCTGGGGGTATTTTGCTGCTCCGAAGAAGGGGCACCAGCTCGGAAGACGTGTCTTTTTCTCTCCAGCTTGTGAGGTGTCTATACACTGTGGATGCTGCTGTGTGCTGGCTGGCTGCAGCGTGCAGCCTCTTGGAACAGAAGCCCGTTGGCAGAAGGAGAAGGGTACATGCTTGGCCTTCCTTCCTGCCTATTGTTGGTTGAGATGCTAGTTGATTCATGCCTGCTTTTCTTTGCTAGTCTTTACCGGCTGAGCTGCGGTGCACTCCTGCCCGCCTTTTCCTTCGCTTCCCTCCTGCTTTCTTAAGATTGCATATGTCTTTGGCGCTAAGCATCTGGTCCTGCGGCGTTTCTGCTGAAGGATGTGTTTCGTGTCTGACTTGATGTGCGCGAACGTCTTTGCAGGCTTGGTGTTGCAGCTGTGGGATAGGCGGCAGGCTAAGATAGCAGCGAGTAGGGCAACATCGCAGTCGTCAGCCGCAGGAGAAAAAAAGCCTCTCCGCGGCTCTCAGGGAGAGCCTCCTGCAGCCGCGCTGTTGCCGCATGCACACGCATGACGACGTGTGGCTCTGTTGCGTAACTACTTGTGCATGCGCGCTGCTGTTGGGGTGTATCTACAGCTCTTTCTGCGGCGAATCTGGAGGATAAGCTGGTCCGTATGGACCACATCCAGCCGTCAGAAACATATATGCTGTAAGTTCTTATGAGTGCGTCATCTCGCTAGTCTTGGAGGTGCACTTTTATCCTGCGGGTGAATAAGCGATTTTTTGGAGTGTACGCACACCTGCTCCCAGCGCATGTTCCCACCACATCATGTGCAACTGCTGCAGGTCGCACATGCGGATGGAGGAGTGACCTTGAGCTTTGCTGTTTCGCATCAACGCGTATCTCCTGCAGCAACAGCAACAGCAGCAGCTGTTGCTCTTCCTGGAGGCCTATGGGGTCGTATCACCAGGCGGAAAGCAAGGCAGCGGCCGCCAAGCCGGCAGTTCGCTGCTGCTGCGACAGGGAGGCGTGCCTAGTACTTAATTCTCGTTTTTAAGGTTACATAGATTTGGCTACAATGAGGTATCCGCCACATGTTCTCATTTTTTTCGCATTCTGTAGATAGAGCAGCAGATGCCCCCAAAATAGCGGGCTGGCAGCGAGGCGATCGGGGGACGAGTGTCAGCCCTTGAACGGGCTGTGTAGTAGGTATTCAAAGGGCCTGCTAAGGCGGGAGACTTAGGGAAAGAGGCAGTGGTTGACGCAAAGACGGAAGGAAAACGGCTAGAAAGCATCCCCAGCAGCAGGCGGGAGGTTATGGGAAAAGGGGGGCAGAGCCACGGGGAAGAAGGGACATGGGTGCTTAGAAGCATAGTGAAGCACATTGAGTCTTTCCAAAGAAAAATGGGCAAATGAAGGTGCAGAGGGGGATGTGGCTGGCACAGCGTCCTATTGTCTATGGTTATACACAAATCTTACGCCTCCCTTCCCTCTCTCCCCCCACCCCCTCTACAGTTGCATGCAAGACTATGACGTGGCTTCAAATAGATAGCCTGCAGTTGCATGCAAGACTATGACGTGGCTTCAAATAGATAGCCTGCAGTTGCATGCAAGACTATGGCGTGGCTTCAAATAGATAGCCTTCTCTGCGGGGTCGCTGCCAAGGGGACCCTCCAACTTCGTACAGGGCGACGTTTTCGAGAGTATCAAGGCACCACTAGCGCGTAAAAACTTCCACGCTTAACGCTAAGGACCCTCGACGCCTCTCACGATTCCAATTCAATCGCGCTGCCCCCCTTCTGAAGATAGGAGGCTCCTGGGAAAACCTACCCGACACGCAGAGGAACACGTGCAACGAGAGGCACACACAAACGGACAAGGGGGCCACTGAGTCACAGACTGACGGGAAGAAGCACGAAAGTTGGGGCAGACAGACAGAGCGAGCCAGGGGAGAGCCATTTTAAAAAGGCGAGAGCGAGCTGGCAGTTGTCTTGTGTCGCAGTGAGGCGCCATGCCCCTCTGAGGGGAGCTCCTCGGAGTAGTCCATAAAGGCCAGAGGGTTGTGGCCACCCCAAGCCATTGAGGAACTTGTTGTGCTTGGAGATATACCCTTGCGGAGGCAAATTAGAAGCAGCGTTTTTCTTAACGTGCCCGAGGTTTCGCTGCCTGTTTTGCTGGTTGTAGCCCTTTACCCGTGTGCAATTGCTGTTGCGCTCCTCCCATCCTCGCCTCTCGGAGACATCCTATTTGCCATAACCCATTTAAAAACCTTATGAAATGTTATTCAACCTCCATTCAAAAGCTTTCCGCCCCCATATCTCTGCCCCCGTCCTCACCCCACAGAGTGCTGGGGTGAGCGGATCCGCTCAGCTCGAGTACCTTGGCGTTGATTTCCCTTTCAAGCAATTCGGGCACCCAGCGCATAGCAGCAAACACCTTGGATCTTTACTGTGTCACGCACACCCCGCTCTACGATAAACAGGATGTACAAACACAAAACTAAGGCCTTCATTCCTTGCCAACGCGCAAAGCCAATCCTGGGCAGTAGACGGTGCCGAGGTGTATGCAGCATTCCTCACTACAAACACCGCTAGGGGCTGTATTATTTGGGTCTGTAAAGTACGTGTTCTCTTGCGAGCTCCCTGTATGTGCATCGAATCGTTTGTGCGTGTACTATACGTGAATATTTTGTTGGGACTGCAAGGGAGTGCGCCTCGCCTTTCGGCACAACCTTTGGCCTTTCCCCCTTGTGGGGACCGGGAACCTCGATGAATAACGGCTAGGGAGACAGCCACCATTTTTGTTTGGACACGTCAGCCTGTGCCTTGGGGCTAGAAAGGCCTTTTGGTAGAAACACTCTGGGAAAAATAAGCGTCGAACGGGGTGGTTCTGACGAAGATGAGGCGTGGCGCCGCGCCTCGGTGCTCTGCCCAGAATATTTCATCGTCAAACGCGCACCACTTACAAAGTGCGCGTCCGAGGTGGCCATACACTGTAGAGCGTTACATGCGCTAACTGAACTGTGAGCTTCTGCGTCCACGGTGGCTTCCAGACTGCCCCGTGGTTCCGAGATTTGCCCGCAATCTTTGTGTATGAGGCAATTCGTACGCGAGTATTCGAGGTGCGAACAAACGAATCCCCCCTAGACGCCAACATCGGCGGATGGGAGGCATGGAGGATCCGTTTTCGCGGGGATCGCGCATTCCTGAGAGCGACATCGGTGCTCGGGGATGCCAATCCTTTGCCTTCTCCCCGTATGCGCCCTCTGTCGTGTCTTACAAGCCTCTTGAGTCCTCTCTAGAGCCATTTAATGCCACATTCTCCCACCGCAGGAGCCTGCCCACGGGCCTGTTGCGAGGCCGAGCCGCAGCTGCTACCGCATGCAGCGGTCACCCTAAACACAGCCCTAAACCTCTGCAGGAAGCCGCGAAGCTTCCGCCTTCAGAGCATCGTTCCTGATTTTCCTGTTTTCTGAACTTTACTCATGAACCGAGTGCCCCGATCGCCGGGCTGTCCATGCGTCGAAGGGGCTGAGACACACGACTGCTGAATCCGAGCAAGAACCATAACCCCTACTTCGCAAACTCAGCACACAACACGATTGCCCACAGATACCTTCTTGGGAGCCCGTAGCTCTTTCTTTCCTGCATTCACTTTCCCCTCCGGAGCGCCGCAAGCGGCTGCGCTTCCTCAGCAGGCGGTGAGCTGTACGCGGAGGTCCCCAAAGTTGCACCCTGTCCGAAGCGTTCAATTTCGAAAGCCCTCGAGGGGGGAGGCGAACACAGGTGCCCATGACAGACAGTGAGTGCAGGGGGGACCCCGCTGTCCTTCTTGCACACCTCCAACCAGCAGCAGCTACGGCACACGAGAGCAGCAGCGGCTGCTGCAGCTGCGGCGGCAGCTGCAGCTGCTGCTGTCCTGACAGCGCTCACTCCGAGCGGAAACACACGCTTCCTTCCAAAAAATCGCGTCCGTCGTTTCACACGTGGGGGGGTCGCTGCACCACGTTGGTGCAACTCCGCAGCATACACCTCAGCAATTCCTGCTGCAGCGGCAGCGGGCATGGAACCAGCAAACCCTCTCCCGTTCTTGGGGCCCCTTGGGGTGTCTCATAACGATAAGGGCGAGGCGGCTGCTCATGATGCTGTGCAGCATCATGAGCAAAAGCAGCAGCAGCAGCGGCAGGCTCTGGCAGCAGCAGACTCTCAGGACGCGACCATTCAAGGCGAGCTGCCCGCTGCAGCAGCAGAAATGCAGAAAGAAGAGGCGGAAGCAGAAGCGGCAGCTCTCGGAGCAAAGGCAGCTGCAGAAAGCTGCGTAGTACAAGAGGCTGCTCAGGGTGTATCGGCAGTAGCAGCTGCATCTCCTAGCCCCTCCAATGCAGACTACGTCAAATCCTTCCCCGACAAAGAAGGCCTTGACGCGGCTGTAGCTTGTGCCTCAGCGGGCAAGAAAGCAGTCGCTTCGGCTGCAGCTGCTCCTGAAAAGGAAGCAGCACCATGTGCAGATGCAGCAGCAGATGCACAGGCAGCAAGGGACGGCTGTATTTCCTGTCCGGAGGGCACAAGGTCGTTGTTTCCTATGGAGGAGTCGGGGGAAGCCTCAAGCTCTTCTTCTGCATCCGCACAGCTAATAACGAACGCTTCCCTTGCAGGAGGAGGGGCAGCAGCAGCAGCTGCACCAAGGCAGGCAATGCGGCAGCGGCCTTACGCTGTATCGCTGAATATGGGGGCTGCATGCGATGAGCGGCTACAAACTCGCGTTGCTCTCCTCTCTTCAGCGGAAGATATTCGAACGTACATCAATGAGGCGTTCCTTCCGTTGCTGCAGCAGGCGCGGCTGCAGCTGCATCGCAAGCGCATGATGCAGCAGCAGCAAGAGCGAGAGCAGCAGCAAGAGCAAGAGCAACAGCAGCAGCAAGAGCAAGAGCAACAGCAGCAGCAAGAGCAACAGCAGCAGCAAGAGCAAGAGCAAGAGCAGCAGCAAGAGCAAAAGCAGCAACAACAGCAAGAGCCAGAGCAACAGCAGCAAGAGCAGCAGGAGGGGCAGACTGTGTCAGGAAAGCAGCAGCAGGAGCAGCAGCAGAAGGCTGAGGAGGAGGAAGATGCGCTGAAGCTGTCAAAACTTGTTTCTTCTCCCCTTGAGGGGGGTTCTCCTGACGTGGTCTTAGCGGGTGCACAGAAGGGATCTTTGTTTTTAGCGCGTGGAGCGCAAATTGCAGCTACGAAGGAGGAAGCGGAGGAGAAGCAGCAGCAGGAGAAGACCTTTCAGGGGGAGGATTTCTTGCATCCTGTGAATAGCCTTCCGCTGCATTGCCGAAGGGTCAAGCTGTATGAAGTGGATGCAGAGACTGGCAATTGGATAGACAGAGGCACTGGTCATTTCTTCGTGGTGGATGGAGCTGTTCCCGATATTCCAGAAAGAGATTCTGTCGCTTCTGCTGCAGCGGCAGAAGGGAGCAGCCGTGTGCAGGGCGATGACGGCTTGGGGAGTCGCTTGATGGTGCAAGAGGAGGAGAACGAGCTCCTTGTGGTGGATAGCGTGATCTGCGGAAATACGCTGTATCAGCATCAGAAGGAAAGCATCATTACGTGGCAGGAAGGTCGCCAAGGGGACTATTACAGAGCCCTCTCCTTCCAGCATCCGCACGGCTGTTTTGCCTTGTGGACGTACATCTACTTGCTCTCCCCGGATGCATGCGCTGGGAGCATGAGCGATGAGGAAGACGACGAGGAGATGGACAGTGAGGGATCCGCAGTGACTGCCTCGGGGAGAGCTGACAGCAGCAGCAGCAGCCTTGGAGGAGGCGTGAGCGAGGGGGGTTTATGGCTGCGAGACGAAGAGGGAGAGAGGCCTACGCGTGTGTTGGGAGTTCCTTGTGTCGCTTCGCTTTCGCTCCTAGCTCAACGGATCGACTACGATCTCCAGCATCCGCAGCGGAATAGGGAGGCTTTGCAGGATATTCGCAACAGAACCTGGCTGCGTGGGTTGTTTCGCCTCATGAGGGACCTAATGCAAACGCGTGCAGAGGGCGAAGGCGAGGGGACCCCTCAAAGTGCTGCATCTACCACTGGCGGGAACAATAATAGCAGCAGTAGCAGCAGTACTAGTAGTAGTAGCAGCAGTACTAGTAGTAGCAGCAGTAGCAGCAGTACTAGCAGTAGTAGCAGCAGCACTAGTAGTAGTAGCACTAACCATGTGACAGCGCCTTCATTGGGGACTTGTATTAGCCAGGAAGCTGCCGCAGAGTCTCTGCAGCAGATGGCGCTCATTATTCGGAAGATGTTGGTGGCGTGGACAGGGCAGCTGGATGCGCTGGAAGTCTTTTTGTCGGACGAGTTTTGGATTGATGTGTTGCACTGTCTGGAGCACGAGCGCGAGTTGGCGTCTCAGGGGATGGCTCTGCCGCACACGGCTTTCTTCAAACGCGTGCAGTTTCACGAAGTTTTAAGTCCTCAGCAGCAGCAGCAACACGAGCTCTTCCTGCAGCATGTGCATCTGCATTACAGGCTGATGTATCTCCGCGATGTCGCCCTTACGCGCTACATCGACGAGGCGTCCATTGCGCAGCTGCAGTCTCTCTTGGCGTCCAACGGTCACACCATCATCAGCCTCCTCTCGCAAGTTTCGCCGCTGCCTTCACCCACTTTAAGTCCCTCCAGCAGCTCTGCAGGCCCCTCCCCCGCATGCAGCAACAGCAGCAGCAGCAGCGCGCTCCACCTCCTCAAGGAGCGCGTAGGAACCGACTACTACTGTCTGCTCTTCATCAGAGAACTCCTTTCCCTCCTGCAGCGACTCTCCACTGGGCACCCAGGGATGCTCTGCGCTCCCTGCTACGGGGAGGCTGGAGGGAAAGGCTTCAGGGGGTCTGGGCAGTCGATCTACGGGCTCTGTCTTCAAATCAAAAACTCAGGGCTGATACTGCAGCTAAAGGGGTATCTGAGAGGCGATCCCGAGGCTATGGCTATGTGGACTGAGGTGATTCTGCCGATGAACGCGAAGGCGGAAGGCGTAAGTTCACGCTTTGCTCAGAGACCTCCGGACCCCGCGGTGTCTGTACACTTGCGCAACGAGCGATGGGCGATTCCAGCCGGCGGTTCACCTCCCTCCCTCCGACCGCTGGCTCTGCGTTCATGATGCTTTCGCCGTTTTGCTGCCTTTTCTACTCTCAAGAGGCGGATATCCTCCCTCTCCGCGAGATCGCCCTTCTCTTCTGACTCTTCTGCCGCATCCTCTTGGCCTAGATGTTCATGTGCCCTCTCACAACTCTCCCGTTCAAAAAGAAAGCGCTGTAAACAGAGGCTTCTGCCGGCAGGCGCCGCTAGATATTCTCTTCGTCTTCTGCTAACTGGCCTCTCCTCTCTTCTTCCCCATGGGTGTTCAAACATGCCCCTCCCCCACTTGCTGCACGCGTCTTCTCCCTTGAAAACGTGTCTTCCCCGCGGCATGTCGCTGCTGCCTGCCGATATCGCCCATCCATGACCCTCGCCTCTATCTCCCCCTTGCGCTTCATTCCTTGCCATCCTTCAGCCCTCACCCATATGTACGGTTTCTGTATGTATCATTATGCGTGAAAATATATGTCTATATGTATGTGCATGTGTGAATACGCATGTGTGTACATGTATCTCTACACAAATATGTGGATGATTGTGTTCAAGTCGGAATATGTGTGCATACATAGGTGTATTTGCATACGTACATGTAGGACTCCATATGTGCATGCATGTACTGTGTCTGTACTGTAGTGTGTATTTGTACTTCAGAGTCACGAGCAGCTGGTAAACAGGCTCTTGTCCTCTCCGGATGTCTTTTACCGGCCCAACCCCTTAAACTTTGAATCCTTTACGTATCCGCATCCCTTGACGGTGGCTGTGGAAGTCTTGCAGCTCTTTGCCGAGATCCAGCCTCCCGTCTTTCGCCAGATCCTTTTCCTAGAAGCCGCAGAGCAGCAGCAGCAGCAGCAGCTCCTCCTGCTGCTTTGCCACGTCTTGGGAACCGCCGAAAGTGCTTCCGTCCAAGTCATGGTGAAGGAGATACTTCTGCGCGTCGTGTGTGCCCTCAACATGGAACTGCCAGAGAAAGATGAGGTCAACACCATCTTTTTCGATAAGGGTGTTCTCGACTACCTCTTACAAATCCTGTTCAAGCAATATACTAGCGATATGCGCGTCGGTACGTCACCTGTGAATTCGTGCATAGACGTACACGTGCCGAGAGTCCACCTCCACAAAGGCATATGCAGAATATAAATATATACAAATATATATATATATATATGTATATATATGTTTATCACATGCATGCACATATAGCACATCTATATTCAGCATATTGATATATGTGTGTAGTACACACAGACAAACACAGACACACAGACAAAGACACACACACAGACAAAGACACACACAAACACACAGACACAAACACACACACTCACTCACAAAATCCCATGATGCATAGCAAGAATGGTAAAGTGCAGCTCGCGTGACAGCACGCATAGGGTGGCACCCTGTACTTTTTTTTCTGGACTGCATGCATGACTTTGTGGTGCGTCATTGCTGCCTCTTCTGGCTATTCGGATACACCAGTTTTCGGGGAGGTTCTTGCAGCATTGCAGCTGTGTCTTGCGTGTCTCCGCATTTCGCGTCTGTGCATGCAGCGGAGCAGCAGCTGCTGCAGCATGCGAAGCAGATGGTCCTAGAAATCTTCTCTCACTGCGTCGCTGTGCATAGGTAATTTGAACGGCAGTTCATTTGCGCCGTGGCGGCATCTGTTGCTGCAGCCCTTTCCTTCCGAACTGACTAACTACTGCTCCTACTACTGCTGTTTTTGTTTTTGTTCTTTTTGTATATATATGCATATATTTATATGTACCTCTTGGGCACCGCTGCAATCCCCGTATTTTCCCCCCGATCTGACAAGTGCTTTCTTCTTCTTTTTCCGTGTGTGTAGAGCCTGTGACTTTGCCGATCTTGCCTTTGGAGCTTCCTGCACAGCCGTTCCCCCTAGCTTTGTGTGTGTCAGGCATAGGCATCTATCTCTCACCCTCTTTGAAAGTTTCTTATCCGTTGCGGCTAACTCCCTCCCCCCCAAGCTGTGCTTGCGTCTGCAGGCACCGCTTCAAGCTCCGCATTTTGCGTGACAGCGTGCCGTTGAGAACTCTGTTGACGGCTTTATGGCCTAAGTTTGACAAGTTTCTGTCTCTCTTCGCAGTCAAGTTTCTGAAGGCGTGTATCGCCATGAAGGTAAGCAGCTCCTTAGTACGCGGCAGCAGCGGGTATGCTCCGACGTGCTCTTCGCGGAAGGCTTTCTTTAGCCCCTCTTGGTGTGTGTTTATACGCAATCGTGTATCCCCCTCTCTCTCCCTGCGAAGCGGGTAAATGCCACGCCTTTTTTGTCGCTTGACTCCCCTTCTGCCGTCTCCGGTGTGCCTGTTCTTCCTCTGAATTCTCCCCCCTGCTGAACTTTGTTTTTTCGAATTACTTGCTGCCTGCCGTCGCGCTCGCGCGAGAAAAACTCGCTCGGCATGCCGCACGAGTCTTCGCTTCTCTAACGAGAATTCTACTTTTGCGGAATTCGCGCATTCAACGATACGCTTGCTCTGCCCAAAGCCCCAAAACCCAAGTGCCGAGTTTCGCATGCGCGCTTTTCCGTGATGTGCATGCACATGCACATGCACATGCACATGCATGTATATATTATATGGGTAGCTCGTTGGTGCTCCTCTCGCGGCATGCTGATGTCTCAGGATCCATATGTGGACAAGCACCTCGTGAAGTCGAAAGTTTTGCGCCCTGTTGTCTGGATGCTCAAAGTACTCAAGCGAAGCGACGTTCTTTCTCCTTTCTTCCCTGCCTTTTTGTGCATGCCTTTTTCTGTCGTATGGGAGCTTTTCTTCTGGCTTACGCAATATCCTGCTACCCAACTCTGCCGCCGTGTCTCCGCATGCATGCTGCTGCCCGCTTCTCGAGCTTCCCTTTTTGGTCCAACAGCTCGAACGAGCACCATGCCAGTAGTGCCAGCATGGCTTTCTGCACGTGTGCTTCCCTTGCTGCCCTCAATTCTGCCTGCTACTCCTTTCTTTTCTTCCTCCCTCCTTCCTCCTCCCGCTCCCTCTTTCCCCTTCGGATGCCGCCAATCAAGCCGCGTTCACATGGCGTTTTTCACAGAAAAGCGCCTATTCTTCCCTGCTGTCAAAGCTGCATTTCTCCTTCTCGCAGGAGGACTATCTCTCCCCTCTGTCTTCCTCCTGCCGATTAGGAGGTTCTCTTCTGACATGCGCGATTCTGGATTGCCTCTCGTGTCTCTCTCCTTCTGGACTGTCGCCTTCTGTCAGCGGCCTCCCCGTGCACCTGCACTCCCAAGGATCTTCCTTGATTGAGTTTCTTTTCGATGATCCCCTTACTTCGCGATGGATCATGCAAATTGAAGAGGCAGCCAGCAAGAGTCGAAAGAATGCATGCGTCGTCCTGCGGGTAGGGGGGAGTGTTGAAAAAAAAAGGCCGCTGCACTGCCAGTGTGGTGGGGTAGGCTAGCTACCCGTGCAAAAACAGTCTTCTTCCGCGTCATTGTCTACGCTTCCTCTATACAGCGCGTTTCTCCTTTTGCTTTTGCTGCTCCTCCTCCTGCTTTTGCTGCTCTTGCTTTTGCTCCTCTTCTTCCTGCATTTGCTGCTCTTGCTTTTGCTCCTCCTCCTGCTTTTGCTGCTCCTCCTGCTTTTGCTTTTGCTGCTCCTCCTCCTCCTGCATTTGCTGCGTTTGCTTTTGCTCCTCCTCCTCCTGCATTTGCTGCTTTTGCTTTTGCTGCTCCTTCTCCTGCTTTTGCTCCTTCTCCTCCTGCATTTGCCCCTCTTCCTGCATTTGCTGCTCCTCCTCCTGCATTTGCTGCTTTTGCTTTTGCTGCTTCTCCTCCTGCTTTTGCTGCTTCTCCTCCTGCATTTGCTGCTTTTGCATATGCTGCTCCTCATGCTTTTGCTGCTGCTGCTGAATTACACTTTTTCGAGGGGTCTTGCATGTGGTGGCTTGCCTCGCAGGATTTGCGCTTGCTGTATTGCCGTTCGCGGATCAGTCAAAGGCACGAGAGCATGGGGAGTGCAAGCGACCTGCCTCAAGGCGACTGCCAGCAGCAGCCTCACCAACTGAGCAGCTTGGGAAGACTTATTAGGACAGATCCGCTGGTAGGCTGATTATTCTTAGGCTTAAGAAGGGTGTGGGAGGTACCTTAGCGTTGAGAAAGGCCTCTGGCAGATAGTCAGACAGACAGGGGCGAACAGAAAGAGGCTGAAGGTGTGGATGCAAGGAAGGGGGGTTTGGCGAGAGAGAGGAAGGAAGGTGAGAGGAGGTAGGAGAGGGATGCTTGCCCAGCAGCGGCTGTGGAGCTATGGTTTTCGCGAATCTGCTGTCTTTCAGCGGCAAAATATAGATGACGATGATTCTTGGTTCTTCAATGTGAAGGATGACGATTCTCCAACTGAAGCGGAGAAAACTGCCTCTCAGCGGTGAGGCTCCTGTGTGTGTTTATGCAGCCGGCTCTCCCTTTGGCACACGGCAAAGCGGTCCGTGCAGCTGCAGGATGTGTGTGTATGTACAGAGATATAGATGTGCGTGCTGCTGTTTCTGCAAATTCGAGCATGGCTTTATCTGTGGAGGCGTGGAGACGCTGTGGCTGTGCTTAGGCCTCGCTTGTCTCTGGTTGATGGCTATGACGATGAAGATGAGCAGCAACAGCAGCAGCAGCAAGGGAGTGCCTCCGGCACAGATCTCTGGGCAGGGTCTGGCAGCAGCAGCAGCTCCGCAGCAGCTACGGCTGCAGGTCGAGTGAAGATAACGAGAAGGCGAAGACGCCGCCCCTTGCGGGATGATGAAGAGGACAGCAGCAGCAGCAGCAGCAGCAGCAGCAGCAGCAGCAGTGATGAGGACAAGCGCCAGCTCCCCAAGCCGACCGCACCTCCTAGCAGCAGCAGCAGCAGCAGCAGTAGTAGCAGCAGCAGCAGCAGCAAATCCAAACCGCAAAGGGACCTTGCCGGAGGCACTCTCCTCAGCGTCTTTCCAGAGAAATCTTCTGTAGCGCCAGCTCCGTTGTCAGCAGCCGCTGGAGGAGGTTCTGTCAGTTCCTTGTCTTCAGGAGGTCTTGCGAAGCAAAAGCGGAGAATTGCAGTGAAAATAGGGTGCGATCCCAGTTGTGCTGTTTCTTTTTTGGTGCCTATTGAGTGCTGCTTGGGCTTGATGCACAAGCACAACAATGCGCGGTTACGCTGCTGCTGCTCCCGTATGTGCCGATTCGCAGAGCAAGGCTTGCTTCCAGTGGCGATGAAGGCGCAGCTGCCACAGACGGCAGCAGCAGCAGCAGCAGCAGCAGTGGGAGTGGTCTAACTTTGGATCGCAGTGTTAGAGGCAGCACTGCAGCAGCAGCTGCAGCAGCAACGGACGGCCGGAGAAGCGACGACACTGCGGACGCAAAGCCACAACAGCTCTTTGCGCATCTTGGTGGAAGTGGCGGAAAGGAAGATGCTCCGCAAGATACAAAGGGGGAAGGGGGGGACCGCGACGCGCTCGTTGAAGGCAAGCCTTGGCAATTGAATTGGTGTCGGTGTAGCGGGAGACAGACGGTGTGTGGGGGGTGCCTGTCGATTGCATGCACTTCTGTGTGCGTTTCCTCGTTTTGCGTGCTGTGGCATAGGGGTCCACCTGTTGCACCGCGTGCTGCAGCAGTCCGGCGTAGGAGCGAAAACCCTAGCAGCAGCTGCTGCTGCAACAGCTGCTGCTGCAACAGCTGCTGCTGCAACAGCTGCAGGGGCATGCAAGCAAGCGGCCACGTCGGAAGAGGCGCAAGCTGCAGCAGCAAAGACGGAGAGCAACCACCAGGCAGATCTGCTGAAGGACCTTCTAGATGAAGAGGACAGCGATGGGGAGGCCTCTGTCGCTGCAGCTGTTGGTGCTGTGGAAGCGGCAGCAGCCTCAGGAGCAGCCGAGACTAAACGCAGACGCGTAGTCTAGCAACGGATACAACGGATGCAAGCTCGCTCTCTTCTCCCAGTTGGCAGCGGGGAGGCTGCTGCCGAGGTTCCTGATTTTTCGCTAGATGGCGGCTGGGCTCCTGCTGCACACGTGGATATCTGTGCAGCAGCAGCAGCAGCAGCAACAGCAACAGCAGCAGCAGCAGGTAGAAGCACCAACATGCTGCGGCTGCTCACTTGCATAGCCTCTCTTTGGGCAAGTGGGGCAGCCAGCGGACCCCTGGCCTCCGTTTTAAACCCACTACTTTAGTGCCAAGATTCGCTTCATGCTGAATTCAGACTAAGTGACTTTAGCAGGGATACGCTGCACGTATGGACACATACGTACACAGAGGCGTACATGCATGCACAGAGGCCTAGACCCGCATACATGCACATGCATATACGTATACACATTTACATTCATCACGCACATTCCTGCGTACTTACGCATATACATACACCTATTCACACGCATGCAGACACATTCAAGCAACAGCATCAGCAAGACAGAAGCAGTCGCAAGGACGACTCCGCTACAGCAGTTGTACGCAGTTTGAGCGCTCGATTAACACTGCCTCTTTAAAGCGCTAGCGCTGGCCAACACACTGCCTCTCTGGCCTTCCTCCCTTGTGTGTGCGTCGCATCGTTAGTGTGTCTATACGTCTCATCCCCAAGTCATAAAAAGTACATGTGTGGCATTGGCAGGGAACCGCACGCACTAAGCAGTACATGAAGCGCTCCCCATGCCTCAGGGTGCCAAGCGTGTTCAATCTGGGGGTTGTGTTGGCTGTTTAGCAGCAAGCAGTTGAAGCCCACAATGATTTGGACCAGGGGAATTCTGTGGGCAGGCCAGGCAGTTTGCGTATCATTCCGATTGCCAGTTGAGTTTGTAACTCTAGCGCTTTCGCAGGACGATAGTAAGAGCTCACGGAAGCCCGTCGGAGAGGCCGCTGTTGATTTACAACTTTCCTTAAGAGCCTTCTTTTCCTGCCTATCGCAAGCTGCTCCTTCTAAGGTCGATCTCGTTGTGCGCGCGTAGGTTAGCTCTTCTACACTGAGATGCCTTTCGAGTATTCGGTGCACTCGTGCTGCCTACGGCGCACCGGAGTCATCCATCGTTCGTCTTTTCACGCACAGATCTGCATGCCTAAGTGGCTCTTGCCGGCCAGTTCGATGATTTCCCGCTTGCTGCTGTAGACTCTCTCCACTGCTAGCTTCCCTAGCAACGCTTCAAGGGAACAGAACACTAAGAGCTACGACGCAGCAATGCACAGCGTACTCAGCCCTAAGCGACAGCATCGTCAATAAGTGAAGGGGTGTTAGCGACGCAGCGAGACGCAGCAAAAGGCCGCAGAAGAGAGGCAATTCTTCGTTCAGTAGTGAAGCAGCAGATTGAAAAAGCGCAGTCCTAAAGCATGCGGAGCCAGTCGAATTGCTGGACCTAAAGTTTGCACTGGCCTCTTCCGTGTGTCAGAAGGTCGGCCTGCAGTCCTTTGGGGCGCTAACTAGAGGAATACCTATCAGCGCTGCAAATCCCAAATTGTACGCACAGGTGCATGCAGCCGCCTATGTTCAAAATTCGTTGCTCTGAGCCGATCTACATAGAGCTTCTTGTTGCCTTTGCACCAAAGGATGCAAGCAAACGCGGTATTTGTTCCATTTCACCGCAGGCGATGGGGTGTCCAGTCTCACCCATCCCGTGACTCTACCCGTCATGCCTTGTTGCGTGGATTCTTCGTTTCTCTGAGCACACACATCTTACTGTCCTAAGAAGCGCATCCTAAAGTAAACAACTTCTTCGCTGAGACAAATGGTTGTGGCTGCGTTGGTGCCGGCTGTGTATGACGATCCAGTGGACTGACCATTGGCCGGTACTTTGTCATTTTTCTCTACCAGTCTCTCTCTTTGCTCTTAGTGGTAACACGGACTTTGGAAGGCTTAATCTGATTAAATATGATTATTTGTGCATATTGGTCAGAAATGCGACAGAAGAGCAAGAAGGAAGGGGCTCAGTTCAACCCAGAAGCGCTATTACTGAATGAGAATCATCTACGACTTTGCGCAGGAGAGGAGCCGTGGAAACGGCTGATCAGGACGGCGTAACTTTGTGTTTTTCCACCGTTAATGAGGTTTAAATAAATTTGTTTTTAGCTTTATCATCTTTGATATGCACAACAAGCACCACAGGAAGCCTCGGCCCGAAACTTGCCCCTTGTCGACCCAGGGGGTAGATGATGAGCTAAACATACGTCAAGCCTCTTCAGACGACAGTGTAGCGACCCTCTTATCCGTGTTCTGCATGTTTTTCTAGATTGAAAGGGGTAAGAGGGGAGGGAAGCCGCCAAATTTCTCCGGAATACTGCACAATACCTGCGACCAGAGGCTGTGAAGCACAACACATCTGCGAAAAACTCCCCTTCTCCAGAGCTTGAAATTTTAATCTGCCTGTTTTGCGGTCCTTGTTTTGAAGACGCGTCTATGTTGCTCTCGCCATTTCAAATCCCGTAATTACACCGTAAACCCCAATTGTTTGGCTGCATGCAGAGACACGATATGGTGCCAGAAGGCAGATCGCAGTCAGTTCCATCTGACGCAGTGCCTCAGGGAGTACAGACAGCCGCAACTCCAGAGCCGCAAAACGCAGGGGCGCCCAGTGACAGGCCTGCAGCTTTTCCCCGGGGAGTAAGGCTCCGTTCAAGAACTGACACCGTTCTTGAGGAGCCGTTTCCAGGAGACTCTCATGAACGGGAAGACGTCAGCCATGCAGTGGCTGCGGCTGCTGCGATGGCAGAGAGAGCACAGACCCCTGGTGCTGGTGTTTCTCGAGAAACAGTTCATTTTGCGCAGCGTGACTTTCGGGGGAGAAGGACTCCCCAGGGAAGCACAAGTCTGCTCAGCGGAGGAACCAGCAGCTTCGCAGAGGCACAACGCGAACATGGAGAATCAATAGGACACGAAGGCGCCCGCAGAGTCAGCTTTGGCACAGATGGAGCTCAGCGCAGGCAGCAGCGTCGTACAGCTGAAGGCAGCAGTGGCCGAAGCCTTTGCACGAACAACGCCGGCAGTAGCGGCAGTAGCGGCAGTGTTCATGTCTCAAGTCATGAAGAAATCTGTAACTGGGATGTCAGTGCAGCGTCCATGGAGGCAACAACACGAGGGATGCGGCGTGTGCCTCAGACCGCAAGAGCAGCAGCGGCAGAAGCAGCAGCTGAGGCTGCAGCGGGGGAAGCCGTAGGCGCTCGCGGGGGCAGCAGTGAGGAGGAAGGAAGCGACACAGGGAGTATTTCCGAGGCACCCCTGGGATGTTTGCCTCTAAGCAGCAGCATAGATGCTTCGATGGTCTTGATACCCCTAGAAAGGACAGCAACGCTGTTTCGAGCGGCACAGAAATCACTTGCAAGAGATACTTCAATAGTTCTTGCGTTCATCAAAAAAAAATTGCAGCAGCAGCTTGTTGCCGCAGAGACACCGCAGCTTCAACTGGCCCGTATCGACCTGGTTGTCGAGAAGGTAAAAAATATCAAACGACGAGTAAGTGCCTTTAAAATTAGTCGAAAGTAGTGGCTGCTGCTTTTGCTCTTGCTGGGAGGGAGGCCTGCTACAGCCGCTGCTGCTGATGCTGCTGTTCGTGCTGCTGCTTTCCTTGTGTCAGAGAGTCTGGAGGAGTGACTCTACATGCTGCAGGACAGACTGCGGCTCCTGCAGACTTCACGACGATCGTTCGTCGACGCTAGCGTTCATGCCAGCCATGCGTGTTTAACGTTCGCATTGCCTTTTGTTGTTCCTCGACAAAAGTGCAGCTCTTCAGAAGTCTATGATGAGGCGCATGCCTTCAGGCAGAGAAAGCAGCTGCAGCAGCAACGCAGGAGTTGGAGCGATGCAGTCGCAGACTGAAGATTCTTGCGAAGGAGCCTGACCTCCTGCACGCACAGATGCAGGTGCTGCTCATTATTGTCACTTTGTACTTGTTGAGTTTCCCGCCAAGAGTGTTTTTAAAGCCCCCTGAACTCTTTGTCCCCTTTTTTGAGCGGTCTGTGTCTACGGCCTCTTCCTAGAGACGTTTCCTCGCGCAAGAAGCTACATGACTCTTACCTCTCAGCCGCTTTGATTGACGCCTTTCCTTTTTCCTTGAGTTGTTTGCCTCTGACATGTTCCTTCTTGCTGAGATTAAGTTGCTATTTCTTGAATTCCTGGAAGTGCCGCTCTACACTGCTCATAGGGGATTGGGTTGTTGTGATCCCTTGGCCTTTCTGCTACTGTGCCTTTCCTTTCCCGCATTAGTTGCGTTTTGTGCATCTCCTGTTGGAGGCTGTGAGCGATTATTGCCGAGTACATGTTCGTTTTCTCTGCGTGCAGATGAATTTCTCGATTGCTGACTTCCGTCCCCGCATCAATTGGACTGTGTTAGAGTATTTAAGTCGTAACGGGTTCAATCACACGGCAAAGGAGGCCGCCTCCTTGATGCATCTTGAGGTGTGCCTCGCCTCATATCGGTTCTTGCCCTCATGCTCAGCTAAGAGCTAGCTCCCTGCCACCTAGTAGCGGCACCTGGCTTTTTGCACACTCTTCGCCAGCCTGATCTTCCTTGAGCTTGCTTGCTGCCGTCTCTGGAGAAGGGAAGGGGGCCGCTTGTGTCAGGGGGAAACTGTCTAGCGTCTTGCGGAGACAGCTAGCGCGGCAGCTAGCTGGAGCCTCACCTGTTGCTGCTTGTGTCTGATCTGGATGAAGGATTTCTGGGATAGGGACGTTCACGCAGAGGTGGCCAGTGTCGTTTCTGGCTTAATGAACGAATCCACAGCGGAAGCGTTTGCGTGGATTGAGGCGCACAGTGCCAAACTCCGCAAACTCCATGTAACTCGAGGCTCCACCGTTAGTTGTGATGCAGCAATTTCTACTGCTGACGCCACCACAACTGCCAGCTTGAGTGCTGTGTGTCTACGCTGCTGGGAGACTCTTTGTCTGATGCCTGCTGTCTGCCTCTGCTGCTGCTGTTGCTGCTGCTGCCGCCATTGCTTTCGCTGTAGAGTGTACTTGAGACGGAAGTGCAGATACAGAACGCCATTTACATCCTGAAGCACAAAAGCTCTCGAGAAGCCGTGAAGTATCTGAAGGACAAAATTAAGCCTGGCGACTTGGGTAGGAGCAAAGACGCAGACGGCTAGTCCTTTTTTGTGGGGTGCAAAGAAATCGTGATTTCTGAGGTTGCAACATTGCTGCTGCTGCCATTAGCAGCGTGAGCCAGAGCCCGCATTGCCTTTTCTGATTTTGCTGGGAAGTCGTGTTCGTGACATGGGGTTGGCATCAGGAAGGCTGTATCATGAGCACTTGTATTTCGCGTATAGCTGTTCCTGCGGCTGCAACTTTTCGCAGAGCGCTCTCCGGATATTCGACGAGTCTTGGCTCTAGCTGCTATGCTGGAGTATCCTCCGCCTGAATACGAGGTCCACTCTTGCACCCTGAGACACCAGCTCTCACTCCCCTTGGACGCGTGTGTCGTCGCTTTCCTCTAGGGACGAGGCAACCTCCTCCTCGTTGCTGCATTTTCTCGGCGCTAGTCCGTATCAAGGCAATAGCGCGGGGGGTAGGGGGGCAGCCTTGTATCGCCTTGCGCATGATTTTTGCTGCAGTACCTGCTTGGGGACGGCAGGAAGCTGGAGCTGGTGGCTCTATTCTTGCGCACCAGTGCCGCCGTTCTAGGGATGTCGCGAGTGCCCCTGTTGGCTCCCCTTGTCTTTTCGGGTTTGTGCGTTGTCAAATCTGGATCGTGTGGGGAGAACGCTTCGACAAGGCAAGTCTGCAGCCTTGCAGCAGCCTTGATGTGAAGCCTTCGGGAGGCTGCACCGCTGTCTTCTCCATTTGCGCCAACTAAACTGTGCGCTGGCTAGAGGGAAAGGTAGTGTGCTACTACCCCTGGGGGTTTATGGCGTAGGAACGACGACTGCTTGCGTTCGTTTCAGCTGCCCCGCCTGCCTCCCCGAGCTCTCTAAGGCCGTGGAAAGTCTCCCAATGCCTCACAGAATGAGAAGCAACGTCATTTGCTCAGTCACTGGAGAGCCAATGGTATGCCAGCACCTAGGGGGCGCTCTAGAGGCAGGGGTTTTTTACTAATTCGACGCTTATGGGAGGGAGGGTTATGACTGAGGACCAAGGGTTTGAACTTTGTGTTTAGGATGAAGATAATCCTCCAATGGCAAGTCCTGATGGGTATTTGATTTCTAAGAAGGGACTTGTGCAGCTGACGGAGAGGTCAGAAAACGGTTTGGTTGTCTGCCCTAAAACCAACAATGCCTACCCCCCCACAACGTTCGTTAGGGTGTTTATATAACATGAGGCTGAGAGTTTAGTACTAGCAGGCGCTTGAAGAGTGTCGGACTTTGTCTAAACTGACGTGGAGGCACACATTGTGTGCTGCCGTTGCCGTTGTTTGTTCGGTTCACCAATCGAGGCACAACTTGATTGGCGGGGTCATATCGTTACATCTAGCGACAGGCGTGTTTTTGCACGTAGAGCACGTACGTAGACACCTTGTAATTGAGTCAGGCACCGCCGATAGGCTTAGTTAATTCAAGGGGATACAGGGTAACTTTCGCTGCCGTCCCCTCATGCGCACCGCACGGTTTAGCATGTAGGATTCTGCAGGGTAGAGTGCCACAAGAAGTTATTCTTTGTGATAGTAGTACCAAAATCACATCAAACGTGTTCCTAGGGTAGACGACTCCACAAACCAATAAACCCTGATCCTGTGCGCGAGCGAGGCACAGGGGAGCGGAGAACCTTTTGTGACTTGCTGAACAGAAAACGCCTCATGAACTAAGTCCCTTTGATTGAAAACACTGACCCTGTGCTTGGCTGGCAGCAAATTTGTTAGACTCTTTTGTGTTGGGTGCGGAGCGAAAACAATAGGCGCGTCAACTGCTAGTAAATGGGCTGGATTCAAAGGCGCTTGAATAGGCTGAGGCATTCTGCCACTAAGTAAGCCTCGTGGATAAGGCACGGCTTGCGCGCTTAACGGAATGTATGCGCCTCCAGACACAGCAACAGGGGTGATAGGTGCACTCCAAAGCATTCATGCGTACAAAGAACTAAAAATGATTCAGCAGAACATAAGCGAGAACGGGGAGAAGCAAGAGCAGCCAAGCAGTGCACGATTATTGCACCTTACAGTGGGGATGTGAAGAAAGATGATAAAGACCACAATCCCCATATGTCTCGTAAGTCGGTGGCGCACAGTACTGTAGACAGCGAGGTTGAAGTCCAACAAAATCGTTGCAAGGTTTGAAGCTGAACTCTCTGGCTTGCTGATGAACAGGGAGGATCTTGCTGTCCGAATACGCTAGAGAAAACGAGCATTATCAAATAAATAAGCATGTACTCCAGAACCGAGCACATTCTTCGACTTTGATTAAAGCTATTTGTTCCGCAAATGACTGTAGGTTCGGTCCTGACACAGTTGTAAAGGCGGACTGAGGCGCCCCCTTCGGAGTGTCTTGGCCTCTAGTCATTATATTCCCATGCAATATCGGCAAGTCCGGCATCAATATGGCTAATAGATTGTTGTTATCACAACGAGTAGATTGAGGCGGCGGTAAAATCTATGAAGGAAGCTATATGAGTGAAAAAGGGCCGGGGCTGCTGCTTCCCAGTGCTGGTGTATGGGCACCTGAGGCGTAACTCGCCAGGTTCCCGTCCGTATATTAGATGCAGGCCTATTTCTGTGGATTCTACTTATTGTATCTTTGGCTACTGTGTTGAATGCGCAGGTCTTCGGGCCGCAGCAAGTGTTTTACAGCATACAGCAGACGTTTCCGCTTCTTCTGCCGCAGCGTTTACTGCCATTCCTCAGTTTTTCGAACCTTTTGACCCCGCTTTTGCATCAGCAACGTGAGTCTTTCTCTGCGTGTCCAATTTTCCAGGGAGACTTTCCGTACACTTGGCAGCCCAAAACGGCCGCAGCAGCGCCTCCAACAATAGTATCGGCATAGCTTTCCCACTGTTGAAGGCTTTCGTCTTCCTTTCTACGGTTGGCATCGCAGAAGGCAGATGTACTTGGCGCTGTAGCTCGCCCGAACAGACATAAGGGGTTCCCAAGGACAGGCAAGGCACCCTTCAATGGGAGCCAGCCTCTCCAGAGGCTTTCCTCGCGGGGCAGCAGCAGAACGAGAAGCCGCAGGAGAGTCAAACAGCAGCAGCTGTAGCAGAGTGCAGCGGAAAGCAGCCTCAGCAGGCAGTGACTCGTAGGTTCTCCAGTTTTTTTCGCTGTTTCAAGTGTTTCTCGCTTCGGGTTAAGACTCTCTTGATTGGGGTGTTCGCGCACAGGGGCCCTCCTTTGGCGCGTTGGAACTGCACTAGCGCGTTGTCTGCATTTAGTGTCAAGGGTTGTAATCTCGGAGGTGCTTGTCTTTATACCTGTGAAGTGATAATGGGAGTCGCCTTGGGATCGTACATCGATCAGCATGGTCTAGAGCAGCTGGGCAAGTATCGCTACGTATCAGCCGGCAGCACTCCAATCGACCGACTCATGCAGCCTTTCTGGGATGCAGTTGTGTCTTTCATACCCATGGTAGGTTTTCCCTGCTGCTGTGTTTGCTGCTGCATTAGCTTGCAGTCCCTTCCTGCTACTGCCTCCTATGCTGATCAGCCTTCCCTGTGAGACGGTCTCTCGCCTGTCTAATTCCATGCACACGCGTATCACACATATGTAGGTATGTCTACGCGTGTGTTTGTATATGTAGGGGTTTCTCCTTGCTTGTGTGCCCTTGTTGATTGTCGTTTTTGCATATATATATATATATATATATATTTGCGCTTTGCTATGCTGCCGTCATGGCTGTTTCCGTTTTCTGTGCCGTGGCTGCAGTGGGTCAGTCCCAACGTACTGACTCTCCTAGGCTTCAGTTGCCCGCTTCTCTGCATGGCTCTGACATGCATCTACATGCCGACGCTCAAGGAAGCAGCACCCTGTTGGGTGTATCTTGTCAACCTCATCCTGCTCTTCCTCTATCAGGCAAGTTCCTGTTTTTGCGATAGCCGTTGGGGCGGCTTCTACAGCCTCCGCCGTTCAAGTGTCTGTCTGCCCTTCTCTTGACGTGCTCCAGACTTCGCTACGTGCATGCACCTGCCCAGTGCCTAGTTCTGCCGCTGTGTATGTGCCCTCTGCTGTCGCAGACGCTAGATGCTGTAGATGGGAAGCAGGCTAGAAGGACCAACACGTCTACGCCTTTGGGGCAGCTCTTCGATCATGGCTGCGACTCCTTCTCTACTGTGAGCTCCCGACTTGCAGTGGGAGACGGCTCGCTAAGCAGCATTCTTACTGCACCCTCTGTTGTGTGTGTCTGTACTGCTGCTGCTGCTGCCGTTCCACCCCCCGTTTTTCTTGCAAGGAATCTTCGCAGTTGCCTCTGTGGCGATACTGCTAGTGCTGCCGCTGTTACTGCATGCGTTTCATGGTGGGAACGTGCCTGTGCGCATGCCTTGCAGGTCTTTGCCGCTTTAAGCGTCTTGGGAACGATCCGAGTTGGCATATCGGTTGCGGCGTTTATGCTGATTGCCATCCTTCAGATGCAGCTCTTCATCTACACTGTATGCACCTGCCCATCTGAACCATATATATATGTATATTTATATGCATGTATGCATGCATGCATGCATGCACGCGCTTTTGCTTGCCCGCTTGCGTGCTTCCTTTCAAGCGCCCAGTCAGTCTCTTCCAGTCTTCGGGGCTTGTGTCTGCAGTGGTGGGAGCTTCACTTTCACGAATACCGCTGCCACACGGGAGTTACTGGTGTGACGGAAGGGCAACTTGTGGTGAGTCTGGCGAGAGCAGCAGGCTGAGGAGAAGCGGAGACAGTGAGGCCGATGGCTGGAAGGTTCAGTCAGGGTGGGAGTCTGTTTCTTCTGCGCAGATGATGGGAATGAACATCGTTGCTCTCGTCTTTGGTCCCGAAATCTTCACAACCTCGCTCGCCGACGTCGTTCCCACATCCTTCTTGTAAGGTCAAAAGCATGCAACCATAGGGTGTAGCTGCTGAGCCACGTTTAGCAGTGCTTGACGAGCTTTTTGCCTCCAGCGTTCGGAGGCTCAGGCTTTTTCGCGTCCAAGGTCGACCTTTTCTGTGCATGCAGAGGCACACTGTCTGGTTACTTGCTAACCCTTCCGATCCAGGCATTCCTGGCGTTCCCATTTTATCTGCTCCTCATTGGAATGCTGGGAGCTGACGTCATCAACGGTTGCAGGCATGCGAAGAGACCTAGGAAGGCTGCGTGTGCGTCGTCTGTTTCTCAATGCGCAACCCGATGTCGTTTGACTCGGATGGCTCCGTGGTTGTGTGTAGTCTCTGGCCGAAAGTTCTCGCTTACAGCCTTTGCTTTGTGTCGCCAAAACGCAGGAGTGCAAGCCTCTCCTCTGTAGCTTCCTGTATTCGGTGAAGCAGCGGCAGCTGCATGCGTTCTGCGTTCTGCTGCGGCATAGCGCTGCTGCTGTTGCTCCTTGTCTGTGCTGACTGATTTCCTGCAGCACAACTCCTTGGCTGCCTCCTGCATGTACTTATGCAAATACCTCTCTTCTGCTCCAGTAAGGGCGCTGGAAGTTGAGCACAAAAGCAAGCGTTGAGTCTTGACAAGGGGGACCTAACCTGCGGCTGCGTTGTTGACTACGCCGTACTGCTGCCTTACTGCGACTTCCACTGCTGCCTGGGTGCCTGCGTTTGCAGCCATGATGGACGAACACCCTGTCTTGTGTTACTGGGCAATGGTCTGCAACACTTCCATCGTCGCTTTGCGGTTGAACCTCTCAGCGACATGCAGGGCAAGTCACTGAGACAGCTAGCTAGTCCCAGCTAGTTGCTCGAGGGCACAGATCGTGTGGCAGTTCCCCCTTCTTCCCCCGCTCCTCCCCTCACTTGAGGCAACCAACGAACTAAGACAAAAAGCTGCAAAGGCAGTGCAGCATCTGGATAGATTATAGTGTCCATAGTAGCTGGCTTTGCCGAAAATATGTGGCTGCTGCTTCGCCAGAACCCTTGAGACACCCCGGAGGTAGACGGTGCCTGTTTGGAAATGGTCTGCCCTGTTTTTGCTTGGAGTTGGGCACTGCGCATTGCTTACTTGCTTTCGTTTGCATGCAGATGGAGTTCACTCCGATTCAATGGCCAATCCTCCCGTTTTGGCTGTGCTGCGTTTGGCTGTACATAATATCGCCCGACGGTTCTGGAGTTGCTGCTGCAGTGATGCCTCAGCTGCTGCATTACCAGCAGCAGCAGCAGCTGGCCCCCTACGGTAGCACCATACTGCTGGGGGTGTTGCTGTGGAGCGGTGTGTACCTAGCGAGTTTGCTTTTGTCTACCATTTCCCTCATTTGCTATCATTTTAATATCAGGTGCTTCGGTGTGGGGGAGAACTTCTCCAAGCAGCAGTAAAAGCCTGCAGGTGCCAGCAAAGCCTCCCCTTCACCTGCTCACCTATGAGTTCAGGGGCGTTCTTTTTGCAGAGATCTTGGGGCTTTTATGCGTGGGGATGCGTATGTGTGCATGGCTGCAAAAGGCATATATAATAACTGCATGTATACGCGTGTGCCGATACATGGATGTTTGCGGAAAACGCATGCATGCATGTTTCGTAGATGTGGATACGCACCCTCACACAAACATGCATGTATACATCGAGGCGCAGCAGCCCTTTTGAGCTGTTGCGAAATTATTTACAGTCGTGCTTTTACGGGGGCCGACGCGAGAGGCCATACAGCTAACGGACTGCATGCATGCATGCATGCAGTCCGTTAGCTGTATGGACGAACAAGCACATACTGTCAGACGCAAGCAAAGATAGACGAGGGAACCTTTGCTTTCTGTACGTGCCAAACGAGAAGGCACACCTTAAATGCCTTATCTACGTTCTGCACTTCAACGGATACCAACAACGGAGCAATTTGGCAAGAACCTCCAACTGCAGCAGCAGCTCGAATATGAACAGCAGCAGCAGACGCACAGTAGGGATGCACACAAGAGCAGTAACCGCCTGGTCTAGACGAGCAGCTGCGTTTGAGCGCCCTATTCAAAAGAATGGCCTTGAACAATGCGTTGGGGGAAGCACCGCGTGATGCTGGCGCCACTACAAATGCTTGCCTGGGCCGCACCCAAGGTCAGTAAGCCACTTTAGTCTTTACGAACGTTCGACGACACATACATTTCGGTGTTCACCGCTTTGATTTTTGAGTCATATGCTCAAAGGTGCATATGCATACCAACTGGGCAACTACCTGCCTACCGCTCCCGGGTGCAAAAAATCGTAATCCATAGGGCGCTGTAGTGTCAAAGTAAAACGAGCAAACAATACGGCGGTTTGTACATTCTGTTGCAGAGCCTGTACAAACTTGCTGGTGATTTATCCCAGCAGTCCTACTCCACTTAGGGCAGGAGGTAGCTGGGGCAGTCAAACTTGCTGCATTTGCTGCAGCGGGCTGTCAGTGTCTATCACTTTGGTCGAGTTGGTATTCCAACATTCCTTTTATAAATTCGCTGGTGCAGCACCCACTCTGGTACATACGGTGCTGTGTCGTTCAAAGCATATTCGTACATAAGTGCTTGTTTCGCACTTGCTCTTACTGCGTCTGCGTGTGATGAAAACTCCGGTGCTGTGAGAGTTTTTGAGTTCGCGCCGGTATCGCCTGATGCTGCATTATTTGGAATGGGCTCCACTAAAAATTTGCTTTTGAAATGCTTTTGGATTTTCGACGGCCCGGGGTTTTTTTTTTCCCAAAGAAAGTCAAGGGGCCTTCGCCCCGCAGAGCGTACAGGAAGAAGCCGCAGCCCACAGGAGAGTGGTCGCTTGCCATCAGCACACCTGTGGAAGGAAAAACAAGCAGCAGAGCCTGCTGGCTTGTATTAAATGCAGGTGCATATTAATTCTAAGAATTAAATCAGCACGCAGGGGTAGGGCGTAGAATGTGCTGCTCAGTTTCGGAGCCTCGCTGCATGAGGACAGACGAAGACGCAAGAAAAAATATAGGGAGCGACACACATCAGGGAACCCACATTGGCAAAGAGGCACGCAGATGCACGAGATAATAAAGCATGCAACATAAAAAAAGGTGTGCAATGGCGAGTGAAACTGAATAAAAGACATACGGCTTGACCAAAAATATGCGATAAAAAGACCGAGAGAGTGAAAAAGAGCAACAGGTTGCTGTAGGTGAATGAACACTTGGGAAGTAACAATTAAAAAGAGGAATAATTAGAAAGGGTTCCCCAGTGCATACCGAATTGAACAGGCAGATAGACACTCAGACGAAGTGGTAGAGATGCGCCACCTGTCTACAGGAAAAGGTGTATCTAGAGGCAAGGAGATGAGAGGGCTATTCAGACACACAGCCACACACGCGAAATAACACACAGGAATACTTTTACTGGGTTCTATACACAACGCACGGCGAAACACACGTGCAATAAAGTAACTATATACGGCTACTGTAGGCGCCCTTGCATGGGTGTGACGATACTTGTCTCCTTTGGAGTGGCAGCAAAGTACGCGCCGGGTATGGCTCGCAGACTGGCGGCAACGGCAGCCATTGACCAAAAGAAGACCCTGTCGCACCACTGCAGCAAGGCAAACACATGCAATGCAGAGATGAATACAATTTACCCCACTGAGTGCCAACTGTAGGACACACACCAATAGTTTGCAAGAAGGAAGTCTGTCGCGCACATATGCTGAATGGGGTACTCTAAGTCGACCAAATCGTTGAGATGACCTGCTCTCGTTTAGGTGGATTCTTAATTTTCAATGCCATATACTCAAAGAGTGCCGTTGCAGCATTACACAAGCTCAGTACGACAGGACCGGACAGGGACTGCTTTGCGTTGAAGATGACAAAAAGGGGGAATACGCACAGAAGGGGGTCTTTCAACTATCTTCTGCCCTAAAACGCCCTTCTTCATTTGTGTCTGGTATTCTTTCAATACCCAGTCGGGGTCGCTTGTGTCTAATGGAGGACGGCCGTCGGCTTTCTTATACGTTGGCAAAAACTCAACTGGGGCTTCCCGCAGTTGCTGCACCACAGGAATATGTACGCGCTTATGACAGTAGCAGAAATCGTATGCAGAGCAAACAATGCGAAGGTGACAGAAAAGACGAGCGTCGAAGAATTAAAATCTTCATTAGAAATACACTAAAGCACACAATGGCGAGCCAAAGTACTTGCTCAGGAGTAGTGCTGAAGTCCCCACGTAATCACGCGACAGAAAACGGGCACGGAATCAGGGAAACTGAAATTTGAGAAGATGCACGCGTTGGGATGTACATGGCGTTCCATGTCTTGGCAATGATCTTCTGTGCATTCGTCGTATTGTAGCAGCCCCTTAATATCCAGCTTTTGCAGCAGGGGCACTGCAAAAGTAGCGCAGATAGACCCCACTACCCACAGAGTGGCCAACAACGAGAAGAGCACGAGTGAACACCTCATAGCTACTTCCTTGACTTAATTGCAAACAAGGAAGGCGGATGTCGCTGAGGGGCCCCCAGCTTATCGAACCTCACCGCCTCACCCCTACCCTAGTGATCACTGCCAAAAGCACACGACGCACTATTAGGCTAGACCCCACCTTTGTGGGATGCCCGATGTGCATACGGAAGCGGCTCCTATAAATATATAAAGCTGCCTTTAAGGCAGTGCACCCATCCACATATTACGTTTGCACCCATACAAATGTAAAGACGGTGCACGCACACAGATACAAACGAAGCGGCAGATCCCTATACACGCGTCCTGCATATCGACACATCAGCACATCGGGGTGGCATCTGGCTGCACCGCACGCGTGGCGGCTTACTGTACACTTCCGGCGAGGCCTGTAGCCTGAAGTTGAAGTCCCCCGCCCAAATGACGTGATGGAAAACACGTGCGAAGTCGACGTCTATGGAGCTGCCATAAATTTGACCCAGCTTTTTCCGGATGTGCTGGCGAGCGCGTAACCGCTCCTACAGCAGTATGGCACCAACGGTACACATAAAAAGGCGTGGATGCATGCTCGGACAGGTGTATGCAACCAACGTGCATGCAGATACATATAAAGACATAGGCAAGAGGCTCACGTGCTTAGCGAAAATAACCGGAAACTACGCGGAACGGCGGCGCATAAACCATGGTGTGTATAGTATACAATCAGCGCAGCAGATACTTCGAATGAAGGCAATGGTTCAACTAAACTAGAAAAACTCCCACTCACGCAACAGCTCAACGTAGACACGGAGGGGGAGACAAGGCCACAGTTGACTGCATACGAAGGAAAAGCCAGGCAGCGAGTAACTTGAGGGAAAGTAATTGTTGCAACTCAAAGGGACCCCGGCATACAAAGGAGGCGAATGCATGCATGGAGCCACAGTTAAACGGACATGCGCAGAAACACAGCGGGAAAGAGTAGCGAAAAAAGGCCATGGGAGAGAGAGGCGGAGATACATAAGTGCATTGGACTGACCTTAACGCCTGAGGCCGGCATGTGACATCCGACGAAGCAAACAACTTGATCGTAAATACTGAGCACCAGCGTAACTGCACCCTTGCTCCCATTTATCATTGCTGAGGCGTAGAACACCATACGCGTGCAACATCGTAGGTCTATCCCTAAGTTCCGACCCAAAAGGGAACTAGCTGTTGAGCTCTGAGTAGCGTTGACCAACCGACACAGCAACGTACTGAAGGAGAAGGCCTTGTATGCAAGTGGTTTGACTGGTCCCTGGGGGCCGCATACGGACTTTCGAATCCAGCAAGCCAATGCTGCGGAGAGAAGGCAAAGCGCCGGCGAAAATGTGCAGTTTCAAGTGCGCTAGAAACAAATCACATGCAAGACCTCCTTAGTGTATGCCGTGACTGCCACTAGAGGCTGTCGCTGACGCTTGAGAACCGAGTACGGTAGCCCGTACACTGTTCTTCCTTTGGGGTAAAAACGTTGCCTTAGAAGCATTCCCTACAAGTAGCTTTCTTCTTTGTCCAAGCTCCTTTGCCAAGTCCCGATATCTTTCCGTCCCCGATGTTCACTCGTAGGTAGCGTTCGCCGTGCTCGACCTCCAGGTAGAGGCCAATGGTGCTAAAAATATTGTCATCTGCATGCGGCGACAGAGTATCCCAAAGTCGGCGCCTAGAGCAATTATAACTATAAAACCTAGAGTCTCATTCGGCGCGATGGCAGAAAATCGCTGATGGTGCACCCTAGTGGTGTGCTATGTGGGATCACAAAGTCATCCGGATCTGAGTGCACCTACTGGTGACTTCCTGAAGTGTGACCACGTATATATCGTATCCGGGGTGTAACCAGTCCTTAAGAGGCTGCTGATTAGGCCCTGGTTTGCTGAGGCACAGTGTTGAGTGTCTTTGGATGAGTGGAGGCTCGTCGGTGTGAGTGCTCGCATCGCTTGAGCTGTCCTGGCGGCTCTCCATCTCAATATCTGGATCAATAGTGAGAGAAGAGGTGGTGGACTGCGCTGCCTCGTACTGCAGACTTTGAGATTCACTTTCATACAAGTTGACGAGTGTCGAGGCCCCCTTTGTCGGAGTTTGCCCTGAGGTGGCAGAAACAAATGAAAGCAAAATTGATGCTGGAGGGGACGTGACATGGAACGGCCCATTACCTTTGGGCGGACCAATTGATGTTGAAGTTGGAGAGAAGAACGCAAAAGACTTTGAACGGAAAAAGGCATGGATGATCGGGAGAAGGCAAAGCGTAAGCATCTTAAGCAGAAGACGGGGAGAAGCGGAGCTAGTGAGGCAAAAAGAGGCATCCACAGTCGCAGATACACACGATAAGGGCCAGCTAAGGGGATGAATAATGGCGAGCAATTAAAAGGTGACGATGTGCGGAGCAAGGTGTACGGCAAGGGAGAAGGCAAGCTCATACAGACAGGCAAGCATGAAAGGTGCATGCTGACGTACAATGCCAGCAGAAATAACACCGTGGAAGACACAAACGGATCAGAGGATATAATACGGGTACGGGTAGCTGCGCAGCCATTGGCAGAGAAAAAGGAGGGGAGGTGAAGAAAGCCTGAAGAGGCGGGATCCGCATATAGGACCTATAAACGGATGCACCCGAGGTATATCTGACGGAGGGGCACAGCCGCAATCAACGGACTTTTTGGAAAAAGTGAAAACAGGCATATGTTTTGAGGGGAGGCGAGCGCAGAACAACAAGGCGATCAAGTAAGCAGCAGCAAGACCGAATGGAATCAAGACACGGAATTTCGAAGACTGTGAGTCAGCACACCTCTGGCATGAAGCTGAGCTTCCAGCGAGGATATGTACTCCGATGCAAATTCCTGATACTCCGTGTTCCTGCATTTCAGAGCAAAGACAGAAACAGGAAATTCCTCAGACCATCCAACATACACCCATCATACACATTTCAAAGACACTGAAAAGGACAAAACCCCGATCAACGACCCAAGCTACCGGAAACACAGCATACACACATATGCAGAACAACACGCGACAAGCAGGATGGTAAAGACTGCTGCGTGTAGTGAGACGCATCTACCAGAGAATCGTAAGACTTTTTACTCCAAAAAAAGAACATTTCTGGCATGGCTTCTGCATAGGCTTCACGCGCTAAACACCTCTAGAACCCTAGATATAAGCAAATAGACAAATACTCAACCACGGATGCTTGCCAATCTGCACTTTCATGTTAGGCATCTCCATGCACGGAAGCGTTGAAGGACACGCGCACTCGCGAACACAGCCTGGCTCGCTGAACCCGAAAAGACCTGCATTGGAGCCCAGTACATTTTACGCGAAAATTCATAAATAAGACAACGTGGACATTCGATAGGTATACGAACTGGTAAAAATCCCCATATGAACCTGCTGGAGACGCATGACAACTCATAGAAGCACAGCCTCATCCACACTGCAGACTGGCTCTATAAACCGCCAAGCCTAGAAGCCAGCCCCTATGGGTCTTTTCCTCCACATGCTTCTCGTGCTTCATGCTATGCCAAGACTGCGTGCTGTGCCAAAGCTCTCTCTGTGTGTGACAGTTTTACCACGTGGCGACACACAGCTTGAGGGGCTTGATTGAGGTGTCTATACAGGTATCCTCGTCACGTGGTAACGGGAGACCCTTCTCAGCAGGAGAAAGTAGAGTCATGATTTTCGCCTTCTCATTTTTGGCAGCGAGTCCAGGGATACTCATGGAGGGCTGGGAACCCAGCGGATGGGCGGTAGTGCACGTGTTTCTTGAATTGATCAGAAAGGGCCTCGGCAACTCTACGGTGCAGCAGTTGCTAAACAGTGAAAAAGGGCGATCACAAAAGATTAGCCCGCAGCCTTCGCCAGATAGGCAGTCCAATCCCAATCCCATGCATGGGGTCACCATTCTACACTCCCACCGCATGGCTAGCTCGCCCTCTTCGCTCATCTGTTGCAAGCACTCATGCTGCTGCTTCTGGAGCTCTTGCTGCTGTTCGTGCAGCAGCTGTTGGTTTTGCTTTTGCTGTCTTACGTTTGGAGGAGGCGCGGGAGGGCCAGGCAGAGCACACCGAGATTGGTTCTCTTCGAAAAGCGGATGCACGATGAGGGGCACCACATCGTCGAACGGCAGACAACCGCCACCACAATCTGAGTAATCAGATGCTTGCCGCTTCTGCTGGTCATGAATCTGCGTTTGGCCAGGAGGCGATGCAGGGGAGTCTTTCACCTCTGTGCCTCCCATCCTGCGATGGCCATCTACGGCGTTTGCCGTTGGCATTAGCGCCGTCTGCACTTGACCAAGTACCCTTTGACCTTCCCGATCCTCACAAACGTGCTTCATGCCAGGGCCTTTGTTGCTCAAATTAGTGGCATTGCTGCTGCTCTTGCTGCGATTGCAGCTTTCATGTGTCCTGCTCCGTCGAGAGGTGGCATGCGAGAAGCTCTGGGCGAGACGGTGACGAACTCCAGCGGTGAGAGGGAAGGCAAAATGGATGGAGCTCTCTACGTCATGTATATGGAGCGCCGGAACCCTGCAGGCTGAACTCAGTCGCTGTGCCTCTTTTCCATCTCTCTTTCGTCCGCAAGGCTACTTGAGTGCCGGCAGTGCTGCCCATTGGTCCTTACGCGATTACGGTTGGTCTACAGGCACCAAGACCACTTCTTGACGTCTGTGTAGCAGTTACTTACCCCATGACATTGTTAAAGCCCTGCTACGTTGGTGTTGTGCCTGCTGCCTCTGTCGATGTTGCGGAGGCTGCCGCCTGACGATATAAATGGCCTTTCTCCCCGTGTAGAAGAAGATGATGAAATAAAAATCAGGGATTAACGGCCACCACAGCCCGAAAAAGTGACCCCCGTGAATTCTGATAGGAAGATCCCTTCAGGAGCTCCACTGCTTGCTTTTCATGAACGAACTTTTAAAAACCTGCAGCCTTTAGGAACAACAAGGTAGTACGGGGGTCTGACACATGGGAAAGTGGCTAATGTAATTGCTACGGCGGCCGTTGTTTGTAGTGGAGCATTTACTGCTGCTGCTGCTTCGCCAGCTGCGGCGTGGACTCCACGGCTCGATGATGCCCAGCTTGCGAATGCCGCGCAGCAGCATGAGTTTTGCGAAGCAGATATGTTGTATAATTGGGCTGGATAGGAAATTGCTGGCATAATTTGGGGAATATACCCCTAAGTCCTAAAGAATGGATATCCTTGGACGCAGGAGATGGCACGCAGTCGCCTCCTGGCAGGCGCTGTGACCACAGGGGTATTGAGAGCTCTTTCCGACAGCCTCCGGAGATACAACCAGGGGAAAATCTGTAACATGCTACTTTTCAACCAATACGGCTGCAATGACTTTGGCACACGCATGGTAAATTGCGTTTGCTAGCTCACGGGGGAAGACCATTGGGCACCAAAGGACCGCCTCTACTGCGTTTCTGCAGATGCCCCTGTCAACCCCAAAAGCATATTTCCCCCTCCACCCACAGCTAATATTTCCTCGCTCTCCAGAGCGACAACACTGGAGGGGGCTTTTGGGAACTGCAAACCTCATCTTGATGCCAGGGGGCCGGCGGGGGCACAAAAAGAAATGCGAAATTGAAAAGCGTAGAGAATTTTCGCAAGGCTTACCCTGAATGCAAACCCAAACGTATGGGTCGACCCATGCGATGGCTGCATGGATTGTTTGCTTGGCTTTGTACTCAGCTGCCCATAGCAGAGCTCATACTCGCTAATTGGGCAGACCAAGGTGAAACTACTGGCTCACACGATGGCTTGGGATGCCACGGATGCACATGCGGATGCGAAGGCGCTTCCTGTCAATCCCTTCACACTTAGTATAAATTCATGCCGGCCAACACTAACGGTCGGCATGCGCCATGCTGCTCTGTTCTTCAGCCGGCATGTGCGACAGTTCGATATAGCGTAAACCAGAACACGTGAAATAGAGGTGCAGCGGCTGTCCAGAGAGCAGCGAAGTATCGAAGGTAGGCGATGAGAAATCGTTTTTGAGTCCACCGGAGCTTAGGCGCGCAACCGCTTTTTTTAAAAAACGAAGAAAACGACGGAGAGCAGCAAACAACTGACTTTCCAGCCATATTCTAGTACTAGCTACATGATTCCCTTTAGATACACCAGTATGAACGCCAGTATGCAAAAGGAAGGACCTATGGTCACCGGGTGCAGCAGCACTAAGCAAGAAAGGACGGCAGCAACAAAACAGCGCAGACACCGCGAGACCAAACAGAGGACATCTGCGCTTCTACCAGTCGTCCACTTTTCTCCGCTTGATTTTCCTCCTTTTTTCTTGCCTAGTGAGTGTAACGTTGCCCCCCTGCTGTTGCTGAAGCATTAGTTGCTGCTGCTTCAGGTACTGGTGCTGCTGCTGTAGCATTAGTTGCTGCTGTTGCAGCAACAGCTGCTGCTGCTGGATGCACTGCGGCCTCTGAGCATCGCTGCCCACGTAACTATCAGCCCTCCCTCTTCTGCTGCATACAGAGGAGGGTGCAGCACCAAGAGCGCTGCTGCTGCTGCTAACGTGTTGGTGCTGCAGCTGCTGGGGTCTAGCGAATTGGGCAGAGAAGGATCGCAGCATGCTGCCACTGCCAGGCGGAGCAGGCTGCTCCTGACAAAGCTGCTGCTGCTGCATGTGCACCTTGCGAAAGGCATGATCTCCCAGGGCGGCAGCAGGAGCAGCAGAAAGAAGGAACGCGGCAATAGTTGCCGCTGTAGCCTTGGCGCTCTTCTCTGTACTGCCCCCGTTACTGCAGCCACCACTTGAGTTCCCCGCAGCACTTGCAGCGAGAGAAGAAAAGAATCCTTGCTCGTCGCTCCGAGCTTCTCCTTTTGCTTCTGGCAACTCGTGCTCCAGAAGATCCACGAGGGTGAAGCGGTGGTACCTGTGAGCCTCGGGTATGGGCAGGGGGGGCAGCGGCTGATGCAAGGAAAAGAATTTTGTTTGGTGCGGAAGGGTGTTAGACAAAAGGCCAGGACCGTATATGGCACGGGGTCTTAAAGTAGCCAGACAAAGCCGCGCGCAGAAATGAGCTTCCTGCTGCTTCACAAATGCCGTCCTGCAGCACGCCTCTTTCACAGCGGGAAAGTGGGATATGAGCAACAAAGCCACGGTGCTACGCCTCTACGCCCATCGAAGGAAAGATTCGAGCAAAAGACGGCACCCGCCAGCAACTAGTCGCAAGGCTGACTACTTGGAAAGAACTAACAAACTACACCTACCTCTCCGGATGCAATCCCAGCAGATCATCACAGGCGTTCGGCGGACGCCAGGGGTCTGGCATTGGAGGGGCGCATTTGCAGAAAAAGGGGCATGGTAACCCCTCTGATCCGGGGAGATCTGAAGATATGTGATGAGGCTCTTGAACTGGCCCTGCCATCCCCGCTGGAACGCAGATTATTAGGAGCAGTGGTCACGACGGCCCTTTTTGCCAAAGATCGTTCGAGCAAAACAACGAAAAAGCACTACGCCTCGTGCTTGCTGCTGCCTGTTCCTCTTGGTTGGTTGTTTCCCTCGTGGCGTCCATGCCCCTGCTTTCTGCGAGACGGCCGCCTTCAGAGACTGCTGCTGTCAGGCTGGGTGACGAAGGCGCCTGTGCCTGCCTTGTCTGCTGTTCGAGGCGGAGCTGACGTATCTTCCAGCGCTCTCTGATGTCACCGACGCCGAGACTGCTCTTGCACTTGCTCTTGATATGCTCTTTGCGGTGTCTGGCGTTTGTGCTGCGCCTTTGAACTGTTGCTCCTGCAGACTTGCACGCCACTGTGAGCCCTGCAAGCTAGCAGGGTTTACCGGGTGTCAAGCAGTAGCAGTAGGCACATATCTGATGCTCATGAAATGCAAGAAGTTCGCAGGAGAGGGTGGGAGGCGCCATTGCTCCTGCAGGCGGAGGTGAGGGGTTTGTTCGCATGCATGAATACGGGCGCTGAAGGTAATGTGCGCTTCGCCAGATGCGCAACAGCCAACTGAAGAGAGCAAAGGACGCACACGACGGCTGCTCTCACTTTGGCTTCCAGAGTTGCTGAGTGCAGGTTTGCCGTTTCTCAGTCCTGCCTACACTCGCAGCTGAGAAGTAGCAGGCCCGACAGCTTTTGCATAGACATTCGGCGAGAATAACTCCCACCAAGGATCTTGCCGTAATCTTCGAAGGCAAAAATGCGCAGAAGTCCAACAGAGTGATGGCTTTCGCACTCGAGAGCGCAGGCGCGAGCAAAGCAGGGGGGAAGGCTTGTGGTGATGGGGTGTCCAACCGCCAACATTCGAGTCTGCCCTTAGTTCTGAGGATAAATTGTTCGACAATAAAATAATGCGGCTACAAGGGAATTAACCAGAAACTACACTTTCGTCCAGTCTGATAATCCCAAGCCATTTCTTGAGTTCTGTCAAGACTCTTTGACTTGGTGCATGCACAACTCTGGCTTTGATAGTACCTTTCGAAATAAAGAGCTCCCTTGCATGACGTGAATGAGACGCTTTTTTTTGCGTTGTGGCTGCTCAGATTACTGTTGTGTATATTGCGGTTGGGGGTCTGACTCTTATTAGCTAGGTTATTTTCTCCTGACGGTTAGTGAAGTAACGGCCACTGCCTGGGCCAAGCTACGCATAAGCACTTTCTACCACACGTTATACTATTAAATATTGATAAAGAATTGACTGTGTAGCTGGGTTTTCCGTGTATCCTGTTGCAGACGAGACTTTCTAAACACATGAAATCAATCCTGTGTGCATAACACTACCTCTAAAGTATCTCGATAAACTTATTCCCTCGCTCAATGCAGGCTGAACACAGACTTTTTGGGTGCTCCACAGCAGAATTCCCTCATTCAACTGCCTGCCCTTCCCAGAGTTCCGAAACCAGGGTAGAGGGGCAGATAAGGGTGCGCGTAACTGCACACCCTAAGCACTTCTAGCATTCACAGCTAGTTGGGCTTGGAACCTAGAGCATATGCGCACATTATTTCTTCTTATATCGAGTCACCAGTGATCTGCAACTACAAGCAACGCTGTACTAATTGTTAGTACAAGATTCTCACCTAGTGTAGCAGACAGTGCTTCAGTTGAGTTGAACATGGTACATCTTCCCCCCAACCCGCTTTGCCAGTTATAACAGCACGCCTCAACGCCCTGTACTTGTCCGTCAACACCAACTGTGTGAGGGAAGGTAAAAACGCTCCCGCCCTTCTACCACTTCCCAGGCGCACAGAAGCGCGAAAACCGCTGCAAACGAGATAGGCGATTGTGTGCATCATCTGCCAAAGTGTTCAGCGGGAAGAACGACACATGCACTAGCCAACAACGAATGAGGAGTCAAATTAGCATAAGGCTCCGACATGGCGGCTTGCTCTTGTCGAGTCGCTGAAAAGTGTGATTTCCCTGGTATGAGGAAAAAGAAAACAAATACATAAGGAAATCAAAGTACACTAGTTTAGCATTGCCTTCAGAACGAAGAGAGCAACATTGACATGCAGCTACAGCTGATACATGCAGGATAATGGACACCAAAGCCACAAAGACGCGTGAGGAAGAAGGTAGGGAGAATATCTGAGAGCGCCTGCGCTTACAGCTCAGTGTGGCAAAATACTTGACAATAATACCGGGTAGCTGTTCAAGCAACGCATATAGGTGCAGATAAACTTTTCAAGCAGAGCATGCGCTAGTAAAGAACATTTCTTAAACAACGAAAGGAACTCAAGGAACGCTCTCTAGTGTGACAAGCGTTTTCGACAAAAATGGCAATTTCTCGCGCAGGCAACGAAGCCCACAGCTGCTCCTCCGTCAACCGCTAATGCTGGCGTTCCTTACCCCACCTCACCAGATTCTCCCGTGTAATGTGTTCTCGGCGCTCGTTTCCCATAGAATGCAGTGCTTTTACGGCTCGACGTGAATTTTGCGCCTCCACACAAGTCACTTGCCTGCCCGGCAAAGTCCGCAAATTACTCAGAGAGTTTTTAAAATACCTCTTCAGGAAACCATTGTTGACCACTATATGGCACCGCTGACTTCCAGGGAGATCGATAAACAACGAGAATTGATTTGTGAGGATGGGAAATGGTCCTAGTCACCTTGCTGCAAATTTCTGTATCTTGTAGCCCTCTGATGTACCTTGAAAAGCCTGCCAAGCCGCCAGGACGAAACCTTCAAGCTCGAAATACACTGCTGCACGCTGACTACCATAATACCACTTTTGTCTATCAGGCTTTGCGCATACATTCCTGCGCACTGTAGAGCTACTTTTCAAATCTCCCCGCTGCGAAGGGTGCCTACTGACCATGGGCCAACAGTTTCATGCCAGGCGAGCAGAGGTGGTGCTAAGAGTAGACTAAGGATGTGGGACCGCAACTGGCAGACGAGCTCACTGTCATATTACAAATCCACTCTGCACAAGAACCTCAAGCCGAGTAACTGGAGCTTTCGGAGCATATACGCACAGAAGCTGCAGAGGAGTGCATTTAGTGTGCTCGGCTTGCCCAGCTGCCACAGGGTGATTCGCAGATGTCATGTCATGGTCATTTTGCAGGGGCATCATAAAGGTACACCAGAACACACTAACGAACCTTGGATCCTTTCCCATGATGAGGCTCCTGGGCACCCAGAAAGCATGCGGACATGAGTTAAAGCAAAATTGAGTGATTTCTTGATTTGCGGCAGAGCGGAAGCAAGTAGTATAATGGACACAGTTGCTGAGTCCGTTGACAACGTAGATGCTCTCCAGAACCTTCAACCCCGGCAATCCGAAAACGGTCCATAGTCAATCAGCTTATTCTCATTCAGTAGCCGAAAGGCTATGCAAATAGCCGGGCTCTGGATAATTGGGCAGCTTCGGCTGCTGAACATATGGGCATGGTAGTGCATAGTTCTCTGCCAGGGGACGAATTTCACGCGCCTGCCGTAAAAGCTGTACTATAGCGTGATTACCACCATGGCACCAAAACAAGGTGGCACTGTGCTTTACGCAAAATCGCGCGTCAAAGAGAAGCCACAATTTACAAGTGACGGATTTGCTGGCTTTTTTTAAAAATCACAGCAGGCCATTCTCGATGTGGCAGTGCTTCAGCGTTTTGCCCATTGGAATTTTGGCAATAGTAGCTAATGCATGGAGGTGACGCGCATGACACGCCTTCAATGCCGATAGGGAACGTGGACGGTCACACAAAAGAGCGAATACAGTGCAGAATATTGAATTCATCAGGCGTTGCGAGGGCGCGTTGGCGATCACATTGGCGATCACGTTGGCGATGCCCTAAATGTACTTTACTTATAGTTATACAGCAGGAGGCACCCACATAAGTGAATGACTTTAGACTTTCAAGCGTCCTGAAGACTCCCCTTGAGGTACAGTAGAGCCCTGTGGGCATAAACAGCATATTGACACCCATACGAAAGTGCCGTCATTTTTTCAGGCGCCACGACGCAGGGTAGAGTTCCTTTTCCCGCACGTGATACATCTGCTCAGTTTCGATGATGCGATGAAAACGCAATGAATTTTCGCGGTGAGAAGCTGCAGCCTTGTAGTAAGGAAATAGCACCTATCACTAAACGAGAACATCTGTCATCAGGACGAAAAATGATGCTCATCATCGGGCAGCGCAAATGCTGGAGGACTGGTATGGAAGGTGATTACTGTCCTTATCGCAATATCCGTCTCCTTTGTGTAAGTCAAAGACTGTGTTTTTTCTTAAGTAGAAACTCAAAGGAGCGGCTATCAGAGCAACTTAAGCAATGGAACTTCGGTATTAAGATGCAAGCCCAAAGAACTTCGGAGTGTCCTTGCGGGTGTGGAAGAGTAATGGCCATTACTTTACGGTTTCAATTTTTTGCCAGATCTTACCCAGTTCCTACGTCGGAACGTGGATTCCCAGCCACACTACGGGTCTTCAAAGTGGTATCTTGAAGGCCTCTGCATACGAAATCCTGCATGCATTCGCATACCACTGCTTGGCCCGCAGCACCTAAAGCAGCAGCCGAATGTGTCGTAGGTATGCGCTCTTGAGCCTTTTGACTGAAAATCGAGACAAGTACTATACAGCCAGCCATTGAGCCCTCCTGGAAAAGTAGGCTCAGAAAATCCCGATCAATTTGCTGTTGCACTTCAGCTGCGGCAACAAAAAGTCCAAACGACACGCAGTTATACTTGAACCTGCGAGTGCCACAGTGGAACGCTGTGTTGCGCCTGTCAACAGTGCGAATGAGGTTTTGCAAAAGCTGCTTGTAATGTAGAATGTCAAGCGGACTGTTGATCAACGTAATCAGCGAAGAAACTCACCAATATGGGGCATCTGCAAATTTTGTGCCACAGTAATCTTGTCCGAGCGCATAATGTTAACGCGCATGCTCCACCTTTCCGCCATTTTCCGGCGTCGACGCCGGAAAATGGCCAAATGCAATTGCCAATTTCTTTAGCACCGGCCCTTTTGATCAAACCATCCGTCTGCAGGTCAATATCTTTTTCGTGCCTTAGGGAGGTCCGCTACCACGGACCAGCGAGATCGCCAATCAGCTTAAAACGGTGCACTGGACGACCAGCAGATTGCTAGCCTGCCGGCAGCTGGTCACTATTAACATCCGCACACTCCCTCTTAGTGTTTCTCCATTTCTGCTCTCTGTTTGCTAAAACTTCAATCAAACATTGCTAATAAAAACCCCAATCCCAGCTCACTACTACGGGGTATAATGTGCTTGAAACAGCGTTCTCATGCTGCTCGGCTCAGCCACCTGCATGAAGCCTCTGCCTCACGCTGCACCCATCGGCAAACTTGAGCCTCAGGGAGTGCTAGCGAGTGAGCAGGCAGACTACATTTTTAGTCCGTAACCTTATACAACAGACACACCTCACAACATGTTGCGAGAAGCGCTAGTAGGGCTTGGCCATTAATATGAGCTTGCATCAGTGCAGAATTCAATCATGATGGCATCCCCAATGCGGCTCTAAACTCTGTAGCTCTCTGCACTTCGCCGTAGCCTGAGTGGAGGCTCTCTGTCCCTCTTATGCACCTTCTGTGCTCGCCACACGGATTCCTTTTGCTAGGATCAGTCCTGTTGTACACGTTATTTGAAATTTCGCGTATGCCTGCCGTTTCGGATTACATGACTCAATCTCCCCCAATACATGCAGGTGCACTGTAGGGGAGCTATCCGGGGTTGCCTAGAAGCGCGGTTTTCTCCGAATTTCTTTTCGCGTTCAACTTGGACTGTACACTAAGGTCGTTCGCCTCAGCCTAGATATCCACATGTTCTCAAACCGCATTTACGCTATCCAGAGACGCTGGTAGTGCTCTTCTTCGCTCCGAAAACCTTAAGCAATTCCTCGATTCTTGGAGCCCACTAGTTTGTTCAGTGCCTGTGTCGCTGCCCATGTGGACACTACCTTATGTTACACTTAGGGTAGACCTGACTCAAGTCACTAATGGTGTAACTGCTTATCTACGTTGTAATCTTGCGAGCCACACTTTTATGTGCGTCGATATACCAGGCTGTTGACAAAGTGCCCTTCCTCAGCCTTCTCGATTCTCTCTAAGTTTGCTGCTGAGATTATTTCGACCAAACGATGAATTAGGTAGAAAGGCTTGAGTTGTAGCAATCCCTGCAGGCAAACGACTTCCTGCATATTAATAGGGCCACCATTGAAGTGGGTGTCCTTTCAGGAAGCGTGCCACCAGGAATCACATGTCGCTTAATCTTCGGGAAAGGGAGCGACGTTAATCCCAAACCGGGTGCTGAATTTTCCGCGGATATGCCCGTCTGTATGACCGTCATACTTTTGTGTTCGGCAATAATCTCATCGACAAATCCAAAAATATTCTATCGGACGCAAACTTGTGCATTTTAACGAGATGTGAAGACCGGAAAAGCGCTATTTGGAAACTGGCATCTCACTGTATCTGCTGTCGGTGGATGGGCAACGAATACCTGCATCGAACCCTGCAGTGCTTGCAGCTGGACGCTTTATCAGAGGTCTCCGTAGGGAAACCCTAAACACAAACTCAGCAAATCATAATCGAATAACTGGGTGCTTCTGGAAAGGGCTCAAGCCTTTCTTGCCAGCGCCTCTCAGAATTCCCGAAATGCGGAGAGGGGGAACTTGGGTGCGTGTGAGCACCTACAATTCACTGCTTGTTGCAGATCGCACCTTCCCAACACTCACATCGCGTCTTCTTGTACCAAGCTATCATCACTTAGCGAAGAATACGAGCCACAAACAGGCAAGTCACATAGTCGCTTGCTCTTTGGTTCACAGTCAAGTATAACTACTGTAGTAGAAGAAGTAACCCTACACTTTCCCCGCTACTGTTTTGCCCGCTAGGCACTTGGCAGAGGCTATCACCCAGTAGGGCATGCAGCCTCCTGCTTCAGCACTCAGTTATACCTGCAGGCCATTCCATTCGGGAAGTTGTTCGACGGTTAGGGGGTTGCTTGCAATGCAGCCGAATCGCCTCGCCCTTCTTGTAACTGCTCCTAAAATCGCTTGTCTTGTGCTTCAGGAAAACATTGTATCCACTCTTCATGTTAACATGCAGAGTGCCTTATAATTCCAGGGATGCTAGCCCCCCTTCTTATTTCAACGACCTACTATCGCAGTTGTAGTCCAATACTGGTCCAAAATTGCTCTTGTGACCACCCAGTAACTAGTTGCATTGAATTCAGCTTTGCTATATCGTCAAAAGTCAGCTGCTTTGAAAATTACGCATTCAAATAAGCTAATTAGATATCATTGATTCGATACTACCTCGCCCGAAGATCAAACGGAAGAGATTCACACCGGGGGCATGTCCCTGGTATTCCTTGTAATAGACAAAATCACTGCAGCAAGTCTACCTACTTTCTTCTTTTAGATCTCCTAATCTTTTTTCAATGTGTTCCGCCACTCAGAATAACGCTTAGGATGTAGGAATATGGGCTCAGAGCATTGTCTTCCCATTGATCAAGTGTGCCCGGCATACAAATTGGTGGCAGAGAGGTGAGGGGGGGCGATGGGGGTTTTTGGTTAAGCTGTAAAAATATTGATAGATATACCATGCGGTATATTTCCGATATATTAAAATCTGTATTCGTTGGTTAGATCCTTGTTTTTCGGCGGGCATGTCTCTGGGGCCCTATGTGACATGTCTTCTCAGTTGCATTCCATCGTTCTGTGCAGATCGTACTCCCACAGCTCGCATATCAAGTTTGAGTGACAGCCACACCTTCATCATCTCACTAAGTTCTGAATGCTGAACGGTGTCAGGTTTCTACGTTGCCCAGCTACGCAAACGCAGCTGCTGTAGACCCGCAGCGACTGCATTAGTGAAGGAGATAAGGCTTCAAGGAGTCAGTCTTGATGACAGGGCGAGAGAATGGTGAGAAGACCTTCCAGGGGTGTCCCCAAGGCGAGAAATGCCCGGATGACTCGTTGGAAATGTTCCTCATGGAAAAGGAAATCCACAACCATTTGTGTTCATTAGAGCGCCACTTGGATGCATTTTTAGTGCTTAAACGGCTACAGGGCAGGCTGAAGAAGCTACTTGGTGGAGCAGGAGGGGAGGATCATGTGTCCGGTGGAGAAAATGATTCTAGGCTTGTTGCAGAAAGCGTAAAAGAAATGACTGAAAATGATCCAGAGTTCGTCGAAACTGCATTCCGACGTCTTATGGTTGCAGAAGTATATAGAGATCTGGGTAAGGAAGACTGCAGAGAACGTCTAGATTTAGCAGCGCCTCTGACAGATAAACTGATTCAGCAGCTACGGGAAGAAAAAGCGCAAATGGGCAATCGCAATCCATTGAGTGGGATCGAAAACGCTACAAAAGGCAAGAAACATGCATTAAAGGCAAAAGAAAATAGCAGTGAACCGTCCTTACTAAACAGGGTACTTGCTCAAACCGCGCACCCCCTCCTGGCATCCGAACGGCCAGGGACTTGGTAAGCCAACTGGTATCACGACGTCGTACAATTACTGGTACCGTGCGCGAATTTGTGTGCGTATAATGCTGCTGGACTGGTATGAATCCCAGCTTTTATATTTATAATCTACAGTTTGTAGCATGTATGTGTAGGAAAGAGGTGATAAACGACGGCCAACAGCTCCGGATTGCACTAAGAAACTATGATGACAACCCAGAGAAGCTCTCATTCAAGATCGAGGGGATTGTAGCTGCTCCTCTTCTTTGTATACTCTCTGTACTCAATGAAGTCGACCATTTTATAAACTGGGTACCCTACTTCACTAGGCCATTCAAGTACGTGATACAGATCTGGCTACTGAAATCACATTCTGCGGGCTCAAGACTTGCTGATAGAAAGTAAAAATTAAGGCGAATCTCAGTCTTGTAACAGCTCAGGCTTTTCGCATGCAGTCCTGCAGCAGCTTGGGCTCTTTTTGCAAGTGTGTACCATAAATAGCATTTGTCTCTTGGGGTGCTGAAGGCTAGGCTTGCGAAAGGTGGACAACCAGAGGCTCGGTCGGGTCGACCAAATGGTGCACCTACATATCGACTTTCCTTGGCCCTTTACAAGCAGGTAGGCTCAGTGCATAGAAGTACGCATGTTGGTAGAGAATATATGAGCAAATGGAGCATCTGTACAGATTCGAGGAAGAGTGCTTCTCCTCGACCCCTTGCTCGTCTCTATAACCGCTGCACGTATCGTAGTTTAACGGCGTAGAATTTGAGGTCGAGAATTCATGCAGGGACGCGTGCTTTGAGGTGTTTGCGGTGGACGATTTTGAGCGAAATTCTCAAATTGTTGTCAAGATGATTACTCTGGACCAAAAGTACAAAACACCCAGGCAGAACATGGTATGTGCTTTGGTGTAGCAGCAATCTTGTCTTGCTTGGGGTGGCCTTTCAACTGGGTTTATGGGTTGTGTTCACAACACGGCATTATCAGGCATTTGTATGCTTAGGCAGTACGGGAATTGGGAAAAGCTGCACCGTGGTATGCGTGTGCCTCCATAGTACACGCAGAAAGTGCACCAATACAAAAGACGCATTCATTTACAGCCTGCAGTTTTATTCGAAGTGCAAATAGATGCTCGTATCAAGCTGTAGAAATGTACCTCTGAATGCAGGTTTCGCACGCACAGAGATGAAATTATTGTTTTTGACTCACCCTCTCTGATCCTGTGTGACTGCGCGCAGGATATTCCAGCCCCTGCCCGGCGAGTGGAGCGAATTATCGTAGACGGCTCGTTGGTGATACGACCCATTGGGCGTGACTCCTCTCTGCTGTCCCTTCTGTGGCATGAAAACTGCAGAATGCGCGTTCCTATCTTCATGGCAGATTTTGTCGCAAAGCAAGCAACTTCACGAGCCACTGAAAACACTGTTCTAAACCACGAATCCAAACTCGAGTATCTTCAATGCTTTTTGAACGGAGTCACATACACTCACTAATTTTTTTCGTCACACTTCAAGGCTAAGATGTCATGGCATATTTTGCATTTCTTCCGTTGTTATTTGCTTATTGCCATCGTCTTTCGCGCATGCTCTCTCTCGCGAGTCGTTCGCGCTGCTGTGCTTGAGTCCTTTCCGGTTTCAACGTGCCTGTTCTTTACGCTCTCTAGACGTTTCTGTAGGCAAGTATTCATCTGCGTCTGCATCTTATTCGGCTTTTCTCATATTATGCTATGATGTCATCATGTGTATACGTGGGCTGTGGGGTTGTCTTAAATTTCGCCTTTTCTTTAGGCTGTTCGCTCGCAAAGCATTCGATGCATTTAGGCGGACATGCGAAGGCGCGCGAGCAGGTGTATTGCAACAACGGAGGAAACAGAACACAAGTCTTTACGGATTCATCGCCGATAGACTCGCCCAAGTCGGGCTGGGCAACACGTTTACCCGATACATTGGAAACAGCCTACTATCAGAAAAACGAGAAGAACTCCACGTTAACGAGCAATCGAAAGGAAGAGTGGGAGTGCTTTAGGGAAATAATTAGATATAAACATGCAAGGGAACACGAGGAAGGGAGAGACAAGGGCAAGGAATAGGACCGCGACACAGGAGCAGGTTGATCAAGGGAGGCACCAGCCGTATGACTTAAACGCTAAAATAATGCCTATTACTTGATGTTTTCAGGATCAACCAGAAGAGGATAGTGAGTTTTTTGATGTGGACGACGAAGGTCAAGACAATTCCTGAGGAACACTTGAAAAAAGCTCTTGGCGCTGAAATAGTAATGCAAAAAGCAAGACCAAACAACCATAAAAGCTAACTGTCTAACTGCCCGAGTGGTTTTTACTAGTGAGCAGCAGGAAGCATTACAGCGCAAGTAACACTGCGGCAGCATCAACAACAGGGGCCCAGACAAATCCCACACGGGAGTTTGGTTCTTCGTCTGCAGACAAGCTTCGGCTTTTTGTTTTTTTGGGGTTCACCCCCGCCAGTGGGTGGCTGAAATGCAGCTGAACTCAGCGTGCTAATATTTTATTCAGTGTATGCTTTGCACCTCGAAGCCAACCGGCACATACGCTTTTGTTCGTACATCTCTGCGTGTGTTCTTAGGCGTGCTTTCACATTCATGCATGTACACAAGTGTTTCTGTGGGTAGTAGTACATGGTCTGACTAGTCCTATCTGTGCAGTCAGTCTTTACGTGCATGTGTTTTCAAACATAGACAATGGCATGTACGTGCGCTGGGTAGATAGCTTGACCTCGTGTTGCAACGTGAGGCATCAGGATTCTTAGTTTAACATGCAAGCTCATATAAGGAAAACTATGAACGAAATTTCGTGTGTCTGTTATTAGATGGCTCCTCTGTAACTCGAGTATTAACGGTGGACTTAAACTACAAAATTTTTGACCGACATACAGGTCTTATGCCTCCGTCATCCTGGAACTCCTCTTGCATTTGTTCTAAGACGGCCTCGCCGTCAGTCATTAGCACGGGCTGCTGAGATGGCTACTGATAGCTTACTTGAATAAGAAGGGTCATGTTGTAGGGGTTTTCGAGACAACGCTGAAGGGATATTGCCACCGGCCGTGGGACTGACAGTTTGCCGCATAGCAGCTTTCGCACTTAGATTCAGCTGCAGCTTACTGAATGGGTTGATACAGCTTACTCTGAATACTTATCTAGTTTGGCCACAGAATGGATATACAGCGCAAGTGAACGCAATCAACTGACTGTTTCGTCCTTCTGTCAAAATCGGTGAACTGATGAAGCCAGCTAGCCGTAGGTGCCCATCTAGCTACGGCCAGCCCAAGCATGCAAATCTCAAGTAGCTGGCCGATTTTCGGTATGTAAGCTAGCGCTTTCCCTTGGGTGTCCTGGAAGAGACCATAGATGGCATGCCAAGCCGAAGCATAATAGAAATCTCTGTCTTACTTGCCAAAAGGCTACCATACTGCAGCCAAGACCACATGATCCTGGAATACGTGAAAATAAGCGGAGCTTATTTGCGTTATCCGAATTCGCAGAAAGTACAGCCAGTCACATATGAATGGCACGACTAGAGTGCAACGGGCATTGCGTGCATTACCGTGGAAAAGGGCAACGCATGTACAGTAAAGGAGGAATTTTAAAACATTCAATTTACTTTGGCAACGACTGTGCTTCAACCATGGTCAAGTCTAGTACAAACTTATCCTATTGCATGTTCCCCTCCTGCTGCTCGGTATGTTACCAAATCCCAGTAGGTGCCAAAGACATTCCTCACAGAGCTTACGATGTATTCATGCCCTATCGCTGCCTCTTCTTGCAGAGCAAATAGACTCCAAGTCAATAGTGCGCCCTCTGAAGAGAAACAGAGAAGGAAGGCACGGGTTTGCCTCCGGGTAGAGCTTCGCATACACGTCCACGGCCCCCGCATCCGTGGCTACCACCTTGGCAACAAGGCCAGTGGTCCCTTGACTAGCCGGAGCAATAATAAGCCGCAGGAATATGTACCCCATCAAACAATGTCATCACCACACGGTGGACTTCAGCGAATTCCTATGCCCGAAACGGCGTCTAGAGTCTAGGGAAAAGATATCCGTAAGTACCTACAGACCAGTATCTACATAGGACACACATGATAGTAAAACATCGAAGTATGGATTGATCAAGATAGATAAAAGTTATCGATTCCGACCCACGGTCCGTATGATCAAAATGCAGTGGACATTTGCTCTACAATCCTGACAGTACCATGCCAATGGATGAGAGCACAGCCAAGCACGCGCAATCCACTTGATGCTGGAAGGCAATTTCTTTTATCTGTTGCGCGTGAGGCTATGTAATGCTCCCTCTAGGATCTGTCAAAGGAAGTCACCCTAACAAGAAGTGATAGAACCATGTAAAGAATTTTAACCTCGTTCCCGTGGGACCGCCTTCTTCTTTTTGCCTCCACACATAAAGGGTCGCCCGCCTTTGATGAGAAGCGACAGGTGGGACGCAAGTAGCTCTACTTTGTCGGCAATCTGCCAGCTTGCACACAGCTGCACACAGTCGCCTGGCTTGTATGTACAACAGCATACATGTAAATTTTATAGCTCATGATCTCTAACAACAAGTAAAGCACATAAAAGGCCAAAATGCACAGCAAATAGCTAAGTGAGCCTTAACAAAGCATTTCTGGCTCAGGATTTATTGTTATTCTCTTAGCTTGGCCACATACGGTTGTACTCAGGGCGCAGCTCGCTGCCTCCCGGCTGCACCATGTGCACATGAACGAAAGTTTGCAGTGTGGGTCACGTATTTGTTTTGAGGGGCACCATGAGTATTTGGAACACTCTGCTCCATGCTTTTCTGCTAACAGTTTTCCCGATTAATAAGTATTGCAGGCTCACCTAGTTTTACGCACTTTCTACTGCACTAGTTAACATGCGATTGAGAATTATTAAAGAATGTACTATACAGCTTGTCTTTTTATACCTGTAGTTTATTGGAGAGTATCAATGCTTCAGTTTCAGATTACACGATAATGTGGGCATGCGTGCTAGATGCCACGAGCAACCAATTGTGAAAACTAGGAGTGCCTAGAGAGCTACGTCACACGCACCCTAGCTGCCTCTCCCCTCATTTTAAAAGCCTACAGCCTACGGGTTGGCATGGCCACGGGAATGAGAGATCTCTTTTAAGAAATATTGTGTAATCGTTTGTTAACTTTATCCTGAATTTGGTGTTCATGGTCACTCTCTACCGAAACCTCGAATGAAGCTTCCAGTTGCAAGCACCGCATGGTTCGATGCAGTTGATCCTCGCTCACCCACTGGTTGCGAATGACATGGTGTCAGGCTTTCTTCTATCATTTGCCCGATTTCAACTATGTACTTGGCAGCTCCAGACAATGCATGGAGCGTTGCGAGTGCATTGGGAACAACTACACTAGACTAACCATGCACACGCTAGGAAAATAGCTGAACAATACATCCCTTCTTTTTACGTAAATGCCATGTAGTGTAGAAGCGACAGCAGAAAAGCGGCTCTGCTGGGAACCGAAATACTCTGAGAGTAGAGCCCGATACATTTGTCACTGCCGTGCTTATGGAGAAGAGAAAATTAGAGCTGAATTGTGACTTTAGGAACAGGAAAGGATCCTTTTAGCAACTATAGGAGGAGCTTCTTGAAGCTTTTCATTGGCTTTCAGGTTGAACGAAGGGAATACTGGGTGAAACAGGCGCCAGTGCTGGGTGTACTAGTGAGCCCCTTCACACACTGCAAATCCAGAGATGACTCTACTTTTGATGAATAAGGAACGATCGAGGCAGGCCTTGAGGGCGGGCAAAATGCCACACAGTGTTCACCTCGCAATAGCGCTTGCCACGCTATGCGTCGTGGGATGATGCTTCGCAATAGGAAGCAATGCTTCTAAACGAAAGGCAGCAGAAATAAGAAGGCGAGTGTGGTGCATTCCACATGCGTAAGTAACTCGATGAAGAAACGTGCATTGGAGACCGAGGCAGAAGTCTCGGTTCGGTGCCGCGGTGTCTCCGCAGCCCGATTCGCGGCCAGCGACGGGAGCTCTTTGTTGGTCTTGCTGTGGCGCAACTGACGGTATTAGCAGGTATTTCTTTCTTCGTGTCACCCTTATTTATGGCAATATTGAAAGTGATGCTTGTGTTTCAGCCGTGGGGTGCTGCCTAAGACATCCAAACCCCTACCACGCTAGCACGAGACAAACGTACTTCGCCCGGTACGAGCACTATGACTTGACAAAACTGCTGGGGGCGAAAGTTTTAGCAGCCAGGGGCTTTGAAATTGTATTTGGAGCTCCAGATCCTTCGCAGTTTTTGAATTCCAAACACTTTAGGGTGAGAAGTTCCTGAAGGGATACCTGTTTATGCCCTTGCTCCGAAGCAGTTCGAGGACGGCGCTTGGCACTAGGACTTGCCGTCCAGAATCTGTTTTGGGGGCCCATGATTCAACAGTAGGATTCGAAGGTGTTAGATTTGAGATTTGTGCCAAGGATTCATGAAGAATCGCCCCCAAATCTCCCGGCAGCTCTCGACCTGCACTCCAACTCCAAAGTCTCGAACTGTGGGCCCGTAGGGGTCTAATTCGAATCTTCGCTTGGCTTGAGGCCGTGCACTCAGCCTTACAGATACCTGCGGCTTACTGAAGTGCAAGAGAGTGCCGCCCACTATGTCTGCTCCTCCACTTCTCCTTCCCTTCCCGACACACCAGGAACTGCCCGCTGCAGCCCCCGGGGGGTCCTCCTACTGCCACCAAGCCCAGCCAGCGCACCATAATACTGGCCTACAGCAGCAACAGGAGTTATCGCTGCAGCAGCAGGGCCTCCAGGCGTCGAGTGACTCGGCTCGTTCCACTCTCCGGCAGCTGCTGCAAGGGCAGCAGCTGTCGCAGCAGTTGCAGGAGACAGCAAAGGGACATCCCCAGCCGCAGCTGCAGCTTCTAGCGGGCTGTCACGGCGTCAAAGGCGGCAGTTCGAGAATCGGCCCATTCATGGGAGCCTTCGAGTCATTCCAGCAGCTGCAACAACCGCAGCAGCATCTGCTGGTGACAGGCCCCCCTGCAGATGCGGTCGACTGGCTCCAGCAGCAGCATCAAGTGGCGGCAGTACCACAAGGAGCAGCAGCGACGCAGGTACTTGACGAATTGCAACAGAGTCTCGAAGATTCAAACGGCTTTGCTACCCGTTGCGAGGACACAGCGGCAGCAGCGGGTACCTTAGCAGTGGGCGTAAACGCAGCAAATTCAGCGTCTGCATGCGTTCCATCACAATGCCCGTCCTCAGCGCACGAGGGCACTAGGGGGGTGGCTCCTCCACCTCCAGATCACGGCTGGCTACCCTTGGCACTAGGCACGCCAAACACAGGACTAAGAGTCACGGCAGCAGCAGCCGAGGACAGGGTGCCTTCCCTCTCGGCAGCCGCACTGGCATCCGCCCCCGAAGCAGCAACGCAGGATCTGCAGGCAGAAGAAAGACACTGCTGGATACAGAGGCAGCTGCGGCATCCACAGCTCCTGTCATTTGCACTGGAGACGGACAAGGAGAGTGTGTCCACGTTCCACTGGGGCGAAACGCGAGTTGGCAGCCAGAATGATGCTGCTGCTGCAGCGCTTGCTGCTGTGCAGCTGACAGCCCAAGCAGCGAGAGCTGCAGCAGCAGTTCAAGATGCTGCCGCTGTTTCTCAAGGTACAGAGCCCTCTACCTCGGAAACATCGGCTGGCGCTGAGGCTCAGGGGCCGACGCCAACGCAGCAGCAACACCTGAGGCAGCAGGCGAAGGCGTCTGCGCAGGAGCAGCTCGAGAGTCAACAACCCTCCCAGCCAGCAAAGTTGCAAAACACCTCCCGGCGCTGCTGCAGCCTGCCCGCATGCCCGCAGAGGACACGTCTCCGCACCAAAGGCGGGCAGAGAAGTGTCTCTTGTGATCCATCGACCATAGGGACGACTAAACAGGTGACGCCTACATGCTGAGCAGACGGAGCAACCACGCGCATTGCTTCTATTTTATCGTCAACCTTTGGGTTGCAAGGGGGCCGTTGGGTGCAAATGCACGGTGGTGTGTGGCGATGGGCAGCGAGAAGAAACCCCTGCCTCTGCCTGCTGTCTTCGTATGCAGGAAGGAGGCGACAAGATGAAGAAGCTTGAAAGGGCGGGGGAGGCGTCGCCAGACACGGCGTCTCCCAATCCCGCAGCCGCACACCAGCCAGCAGCAGCGAAAACATCGAATGAAGCAGTTCACTTGCAGCGCGTCCTGTATTTGTATCCTTCAATTTGCGAGAAGAGACTGACGGTTTCTGCCGTCTGTTCCCCTCGGCTTGTGCAGTCCGTTATGGAGCAAAGAGCGAAGCTTGACCAGATCTTTGACTCTGGGAGAGGTCAGTGTGTAGGGTTTGGCTGGGCTCCTTCAGTTCTCGTGCCTCTCAGCAATGCGCAATTGGCTCGAGAGTGCGCTTTTCGTTTCAAGGGTCCTACTCTCGCCGAAACAGACGTCTGCCTTGCTCCCGCGTGGTCGGGCGGCTTGGGGCAGTTTCTGGCAGCAGGTGAAGGGGGTTGCGCCGTTGTGGTGTGATTCGTGCACAGCGCACCTGTATCATCAAGCGAGGGAGTCGCTCTTCCCTCAGGACTCTATGCGAAGCAAGCCGAACCACAGCAGAGCAGGCGACAAAATAGAGGAGATGAGTTTCTGCATCGACAAGTGGTGCAGCCGCCACTGCGGCAGCGACGGCGACGGGTGCGGCCTCTTGGGAGCACTCAGTGGAGGCTGCCATCTTCAACAAGCAGGAGCAGAGCCTCGAGGAGGCACCGATCCACGCAGCGCCTGCGCCGTGCAGCAGGACGCTGCAGAAGCAGGTGCAGGGAGTTGCGCTGTCGAACTAGCAACAGAGGCACCAGGAACAACAACCCCACCGGCGACGAAAGTTTTCGTCGATCTCTGCGGCGGTCCGGGAGCGTGGAGCTTGTTTATTCTAAGCCGATGCCAATCGGGGGCATGGGAAGGGGGAGGTCTGGCAAGCCATGACTTGGCGAACCTTTCGAACGCGCGCGCCTCCCACAGGGGAGATATCTTTGCGGCAATTGCCGAGGAGGTGCTGCGACGCCTGAAGCAACCGCAGGCTCAGCAGGAGCAGCTGAAGCAGCAGCAACAGGGCACGGAGATCTACGGATTCGGAGTCACAAAGAAGGGTTCCGAGCTGGCCAAGAGCACCGAGTGGTATTCTACGCTCATCAGTCATTCCCACTTCCAACGTAAGAAGCGGAATCCCGCAAGCTGCTCCTGCCGCTACGCCAAAGCTGCAACTCGGAACTGTCCTCCTTTGCTCGTGCATGACTTCTCGAACGCGTTTTGGGGAGATTCGCGCTTTTGTTGATCCCCTTCTCTGCCGCGTCTCTGCCTAGCCTCCACCTCGTTCTCGCCCAGCCTCTACCTATCCCCTGCCTCGCCTCGGCCTAGCCTCCGACTCTCTGCCAGCGTTTTCCAATTGCTGCTCCGGCATCCAGGGGCGTCTGACCCTCCGCGTGTACCGGTGTGTGCAGCTCTCTGGGGGACTGATGGCACGGGAGACATCTGTGCTGCGGGAAATCTGCAGCACGTAGCGAGTGAAATCTTCCAGTTTCTTCGCTCCAGGAAAGAGCAGCAGGGGCCGCAGCAAACCCAACAGCAGCAAGAGCAGCAAGCGCAGCAAGGCGTGCACTCTCCAGCCAACGCAAAGAATGCCGAGCATACTGCAGGTTTGTAGCGCGCACCCGTTAGGGTTTAGAGGGCGTTTGCTCTGGGCTCTAGCTCAGGACCTTAGGACCAACAAGGGTTTGGAATCAAGAGCTTGTCGCGTGTTTCTGCAGAAGATCCCGTCTTGAACTTTGAGGAAGGCGTTGCACTCGTGGTTGCAGACGGTGGCTTCCAGCTCTGTAAGCTCCAAAGCCCCAGAACCAGAGGTGCCGTTGGCTAGCTTCGTGTTTGTATATACACTCGTTTGACCATCTATGCATTCAAAGTCGCCTCTCCGTCCGCGATCTTGCATGCCACCCTCTGCGCCCATATCTGCCGCATTCGCTTGCTGGTGCTCCTACATCGACCGAGAGTGTGGCTTGTTTCCGAAGCGTCATGCTTTGCAACGCCGTCATACTCTAGGTAGCAGCGATTTGCCTTTTGCGTCTGCAGCTTTGCACGAAGGCCGTCACGTGGAGAACCTTCAAGAACTGATATCTGGCCCTCTGCTGCTATCTGAGCTGCTCGGAGCGTTGCTGTTGTTGCAAGAAGGGGGCCACTTTGTTCTCAAGCTGTTTGACTGTTTTTCTGTCTTCACTGTCAGTCAGAAAAGGCTCTTTGAGACCTGAGGATTTAGAGTGCTGGCTATGACGCTAGGCTGCGCGGCAAAGGCGTAGGCTCTTGAGGTTGGTCTTCAAAGACCACACAGCTTGGCGTGTCTTCCGTGTGTGTTTGCTGCAGGCAAGTGTAGTGTACGCTGTTAGGCAGTTGTTTAGGGGATGTTTAATCCTGAAGCCTGTGCGGAGCAGGGCGGTGAACAGTGAAAGGCAAGCGAACCCAAAGCTAACGACCTAAATACACTCGCATGTAGCGTCTTCCTAGGGCTTTGATAGTGCGCCTAGATGAGGCGCTCATCTAGGGCGGCACTCAGAAACGGGTTTAGCGCTGGCGGGAGCCACAAAATCAATTGATACGAGGGGGAGAAAGGGATCCAGGGAAATGTAGCTGCCGAAGGAGGGAGAGGATTTTAAGAGAACACACACAAGATCAGGCGTCGAGCTGCTTCGAGGAAGTGCCTACATGCCATTTGCTTCCCTTCTGATGTGGTTTGGTTGCTTACAGGTACCTGGTGGGGCTGCACTTGAAAAGCCGGCGCTCTCCTTTCTTCCTTTCGCTGTTTCACGCGGTCTCGTCCCTCCATTTCTTGTACCAGCAAAATGCTGTGCCCAGATGTCACCTCCCCGAGGCTATCCTCCCTCCCGAGCTCTTTCTTACAGGTCAGACGCGATAACCGGACCTCATTGCCTTTTCCCAAAAGAGCGGCCAGCAGGCCCCCTGTAGAGCGCTCGGCTCCCTGGTGTTTGCGTGTCGGCATGCAGATGTTCGCTTCATGAAGAGCCTGAGCGAGGCCGCTACAATCTTGTGCGTACGCCAGTTTGTTGCCATCTCCATGGTCTTATCCAAGGTAAGCGCAGCTAGATACCAGCACACCGGAAGCCGTACCCACTAGCCAGAGCGCAGGCACGGTTCGAGGCATGCAGCTTGGATTTTGTGGTTGGCTTGAGGGCGTAGTGCTTTGGGTTGGAGAGTCTTGCGTATTCAGGTACAGGAACTGCAGCAGGGGAAAAAAACCAAGTATCACCGTCAGCAGCTACACAGCGGTAACAGCAAAAGGTCGCCGCTGCCTCCTCTAGAAAACACTCTTGAGCAACTGCGGCTGTATCATAACAAGCTCATCAGCAATGGTGGCAGCAGCTTTCCCGGTCTTAAGATGCCTGTAGCCCCCGGAAAGCCACCTAGGCTCCATCAGCAATCCCTGTTGCAGCCGCAACAGCGGCAACAATACGTAACTCTGCCCCCTCGGGGAGTAAAGACGCTGTTCACAGCACCCCGTGGCAGCACTGGCAGCAGCTGGGGGGTCGCTGGAGGGCAGGAGCAGCAATTGCAGCAACGCGACAGGGAGACTGACTTGCTGCAGCTTCAGCTGAGGCAACTGGAGCAGCAACTGCAACAGCAGAGGGAGGACCAGAAGAAACAGCAGCAGCTACAGCTGCAGCTGCAGCTGCTACAAATGCAGCAGCTGCAAATGCTTCAGTACAGAAACATCAGTACACTCACCCCAGAGGCGCTGCAGCAGCAGCTGCTATTGCAGCAGCACCTTCAGCAACAGCTGCAGCAGCAGCAATCGATGCAGCAGCGATTGCGGCCCCAACAACAAGAACCGGTTTTTATGGGTCTACAACAGCAGCAGTTGCAGCAGCAAGAACAGCAATCAAACACGAGCGTGTACAAGCATCTTTTTCAAGGGCCGTCATTGTCACAGCAGCAGCAGCAAGTGCAGCAGCAGCTCCACCGCAAACAAAGTGGTTCTGCTCTTGCGGAATCAGCACCAACAACAGATGCAGACACAACGCTTCCGGAAGGTTCATTGCTTGAAATGGGATCTTTCCTTTCCCTAACACACAACCAGCAGCAGCAACAATATGGCCAGCACGGCGTACTCTCTGCTTCTAACTTTGGAGGGTTGGGAGTACCCGATCCTTCTGTGGTGGAAGCAGCAGGGCAGCACCAGCAGCTTTTGATACTGCAGCAGGAGAGAGCGAGACTCGCACTACAGCAGCAGCAACTTGAAGCGCTGCACCAGCAACTACAGGAAGGAACAGACCATAATCGGCAGGATCAGTAGGCCAAGCAGCAGCAGTAACATGCTGCGTGATCATGGCGACCAGTGCTTAGGCTTTAGCATTTTGTTTGTGTGCATCCCACGCCTGGCATTTTGGATGAGGTTCTATTGGCTAAAACCCGTCTATTTAATAATTTGAAGGCCCAAAGTTCCGTATATCCCTGGCGCCTCAAGGACTGCATGTACTGCTGGTCCCGTAGCCTCCATAAGGATCGCCTCAGCTCTAAAACCATATTGAAGCAAAGAGAATTATTAAATGAATGCTCCAAAGAGCCCCCGATCGTGCGCTGCTCTAGCCCCTCACAGTTCCCAGCATGAGGTCCGAGATATAGCTAAACTGCACATTAGTATACACCTAAGCACCGATCAGCTGCACTAATTGCAACGGAAGGTTCGGCGGGCAGCGTTCGTTCTTTAAATTTAGGACTTACCAACCCTACTGGCCAAAAATCGAACATTCAAACAGCCACACCATGCAGTCAATGATTGAGCGATTCATAATTCTGCGAAGGCAGAAGAAACGGTCAAAGTGCTGCGTGCTCCTGGTGAAGTGCATGTGGTAGTGGCAATTAGAGATGAGTATGCTGATAGGTGCGGCGCCTGATATGCCCCTACCAGTTCGGCTATGCCTTGAATCGTGGATACACGCTGCAACCGACGAGATTATTTTTTCTAGGATGGCGTGCAAGTAGGAGATGTACAAGGCTATGTATATTTTGCATGAATGCAGGCGCAGTGCATCCGTACATGATGAATTTAAAAGTATATCTATGAGGAATGTGTGTGCATAGAGACATTTATGCCTCATTCGAGCGGTTTACACCAGTGTGTGACCACGGGTGCCTCAATAAAATGCAGCAGCGAACCAGCACTGCAGCGATGCTGCTGGATTTGGCAGCAACGCCAGTGACTCTTGGTAGGCGCGCTGGAGATGCTTTGCTGCAGCAACCACTCATGGAAGTGCCCTCCTTATGCCTTGTACAATGCGCACTGCCCCTGAACTTTGCTCGTCCACTTCCAGTTTGACTTTGTGGCTCGGAGTTAGGCCTAAGAACTTGGGGTGGTTTCAGCTGTGGCCGCTGGACCTTGCGCGCATGCCATTTGCTCGGGGCCGTCGTGTCAAAATTTGGCATTGGGGGGATCATGCAGATCGAGTGCTTCGGATTATTCGAGTATTAGCATTTAAACCGTTGTCGCAGGCATTTCCTATTGAGGGGCCTCTCCATGAGTGGCGACCCTAGTGTGTAGTCGCCCGGAGTGGTAGTATCGACAGTGAGCGCGCTGTCATATGCCACTTCCTTTCTCAGGCCCCTTATTCCGTGAGCCTTAGAAATTCAAGCCGAAACTTCCGCTTTCCGAGCCAACTCTGGATAATCCAGCACGTTTTACGAGGAATGCAGCAGTGCCCAGGGTACCACTAGAGCGTGCCGTGTCGCTAGCACGGATTACACAAGAACGTCCAGCATTTTGTTTGGCAAATGCCTGATCAGCCAGCACTGCTTGCATCTTTGATCGTTGCATGGCTTAAGTTGAGCTTAGCTGTTCTGTAGAACCCTTCAGGCTGTCTGCCAAGGCTTCCAAGAACTTGGGCGTATCGTTCTTCTCACGCGCTTGTGGCCGCTTAGCAGAATTCCCATACGCCCTCCTCTTGAGCCTGTGAACCGCAGTTTTACCTGCCCAAGGGTGGTACCCCCAATAGTCCTAACCGTAAATTCAGAATCGTACTCCCTCAGCGAAGATGGAACGCTCGCCTTTGATGCGGAAGGCAACGGTGGAGATACAGCGTCGGCCAGCTCGACAAGGGACTGTCAGTCTGAAGCCGAACACGGCTATGCAAAAAACAAGGAGCTTTGCGGATCCTAGGGCTATTCCTCAACTTCTTAAACAGATCCACGCGGTAAGAACTATCTGGTTTTTTCGTTGGGGTGCCACAGTCAGCGATTCGGGACTATGTAGGTGTGCGTAGCAGCTGATCAAGCATTTTGACTTATTCGGGGAGATTTTCTCCTGGATTCATTGGCCTCTTGTAACGCCTTTGGCCGTTCTTTTCAACATTGCCTTCGGGTTGATACGGTGTGCTCTCAGCTACTGTTGTGTTTCGGGGCTGCATTCGGGTGTATGTGCACTTTGCAGCCGGAAGAATATGACGAGGCTTCGTCAGTTCTACTTTGTAATTTCCCAGGTGGCATCTCTGCTGCAGCAGTCAGGAACTTTGCCGCTTGGAGTGGCCCAGTCGTCCGTGTGGAGAGAGTTCAAAGCATCGGTGGCGAAGGAAACTTTGTTGTGGTATTCTCAAACCCAGAACCAGCGGTTGTGAGTGGCGAACGTATTGTTCATGATGCAATGATAACGCCATTAGGGTGTGGGGCTAACGGGCTCTGTGGGACTTAAAGTATAGGGCAACACCATTACGGTTTGCGTTTTCCGGGTTTCCAGGCAATGCGTGCTGCCGTTGAATTCCTATATCTGGACGGGAAAACTCCGCTGTTCTGCCGTGGAGTCGACCCGCGGCCAAACTTATGGAGCAGGATTGCCTCCGTTTGGGGAGGCTCAACGCAGGTGCGTTGCATATGCGTATGGTGTTTCTGTCACTTTTGCCTTCCTAGCTGCGCGGTTGTTGGGACGGTTGATTGTTGTGGTGCACCTGTTTTTGTTTTCACGGCCACTGCTTTCGCAAGAGTTAAATAGAATTCCTGAAAAGTTCTGTAGTGGGATGCTCTATTGTCACTGCTGCCTGACTTCGTGGGGATAGATAATATGTGGTAGGTACGGTTCTCTGCCGCTGCTATGGGCTGTTTGCAGTACTACTTGGCCTCCACTGTTTTTTATTTGCTGTTATGCTTGCTCAGTGAAGCCACACAAAATTGATGGGAGAGTAACACAAACCCACCTGGGAACCCCCCCCTTGTTGGTCTCAGGCAGTCAGGAAGCCCAACGCCATGCAAAGGATGTAGTTCAGGCAGCAACGGCTTGTATACCGCTGCAATTTCTTGTTGCCTATGAGATAGAGGACGATAGAGCACTATTAGCTTTCCTTGTGACACAAGCCGCTGTTCTAGCGCAGGCAGCGCACCTTGTGGGCGAGACGGGGTGATATACACACATGTAGACCAACCGGAATGACGGAGAGATGTTGATCACACGGAGAGGACCGTGGCGACTGCAGCTGAGTGCTTCATGGCTGAAGCCTCAACTGAGCCTTAGAGTACTGAGTAACACAGCCCGATAGAGTGAGGCGTAAAGACAAAAATGCCATCGTAATTGGTGGGAGACACAGCGGCCTGCCATTGTGGTGCCGGGCTATATAACTCACACCTTGTGAAGTATTTTGGAAATCTAATTGTTCCTCTTAGCTCCTTTAATGATAGACATTTTCCGAGAGACATGGCAGGGAAGAATGAGAAAGTGGCCTTTCCACTGGCGGGAAAGGCACAGCTATGGATATGACCCGGTTTCGGTTTAAGAAGAAGTGCTAATGCGTACACCCGCTTGTCGTTCGTGCACTCAGTCGAGCTTTAAAGAACAAGCTTGCTGTTAGTGACGATGGGTAGCGTAGGCTCGTTGCAGCGTTTCGAGGTGCATGCCAGACATGAGCCTTCCTGGCACATTGCACACCTCTTCAAAATTCTTGCTGTGCATTACATGGGGGTTCCTCTATGATACTAGCTCTCTTTTTTGCTTTTGGTAGCCTTGACGGAAGTGTACGGAACCATCATTGACAGTTTAGGCTCACTTCTCCAGCGCCCTGCAACGCGGGCTTTGGCGAGAGAAGTTAAACTTGAACGCTTTCTACTGCAGTAGTTGCATTTTACTAGGGATTTGTAAAGAACCTGTCATTTGATATATTAATTCTAATTTCTTTTGTTGCAGAGCACTGTTTGCTCGATACAAGAAGATGCAGCTTATTGCGCTTGTGTGCCATGCTTCATATGCAAGTAGCTATGAATTGTAGGGGTGTCCAGAGGGCGGGAATGCACGCACCCTAGTTGCCTTTCCCCCTTATTTCGAAAACTGAGGGGCGCCGGCAGTGAAGAGGAAGCTGTGTTTAGAAGCATTTACTAATATTCTATCAAGTCTGTATTGAAATCCGGAGTTAGTAATCTTCTGCCAAACAATAGATAAAGCATTCCGGTTGGTAACACGGCATGGTTCGATGCAGCTGTTCATAGCTCATCCACTGGCTGTTCATGAAGTGGAATGTCAGGCTTCCTCACTTCATTTGTCTGTTTCCAAACAAGGCGCATGGTAGTTTGATTGTTGTCAACAGACTGGTAAGAAAGCGCTGTGGCAATGAAAGTATGTGGCTCCACAATGCCTATCAAGGCGGCAGGGGCGGTCCTGCTAGGTTATGTGAACGCTGTTGCTCCACAGCTCCGAGAAGGGCATGATTTGTCAGCCAATAGAATACTTATGGATGCATCGATAAGCTTATACCGACCAGAAAAATATGACAGGAGTACAGACAGCCGAGTGTGCATAAACTTCATCAGCCGGATCGGGATTGAACTCGCTTTGTACCCCTTACACGAAGTTTGGACCTTTGCGGAATGCCTAATGCAAGGAGACTCACTCCAATGGTTGCCATACCAAAACAAGAGAAGTTTTCTGACTGCGGATCGCTACATTTTAAGCCTTTATACACGCCCTGACTCATCAATTTATGTCGAGATCAGCTGATAATCATGGGCAGTGACACAGACACTGAACCAAACTGGTGGGTCCCTGGAATTGATGAACAACGTGAGGTTTCCAGAGCGAAGGAGATTACTATATACGTTTTTGGGTAAAGGAAGATACGAAATCGGGTTTTAGAATATATGGAAACCGTGGCTGCGGGAAATGGCCTAAGTATGCAGTCCAAGTTGAACGCGAACAGAAAGCCAGAGAAAATCGCGCTTTTAGGGAGCCCCGGTACAATGCTCCTGCATGCACTGCGGGAGATCGGGTCATATAAACCAAAACATCAGCCATACGAAAAATTTGAAAAAACATGCATAGCAGGACTGCTCCTAGCAAAAGGAATATGTTTGGCGAGCACAGAAGGTGCATAAAGGAGACAGAGAACCTTTACTCAGGCTGCGGCGGAGCGAAGGGAGCAGCAGAGAATAGAGCCGCATTGGGACTGCCACCGCGATGCAATGGTGCAAGCTCATATTAATGAACAAGATCTAGCGCTTCTTCTAGAAGGATATGAGATGTGTCTGTTGAATAAGGTGACGGCGCAGAAATGCAAGCTGCCTGGTCACCCACCAGCACAGTCCTTAAGGCTCAGGTTTGCTGACGGGAGGCACATCGCAAGGAGTGGCAAGTCAACGCCAGCTAAAGGCTATCTTGAGCTAGGTTTTAGTAGCATGATCCGTGGTTTCTATGCTGGATCCGTGCACCCTGATTTAATCCTAGATATGCCACGAATGACCTGATAGAAAGCGTGGGTGAAACCACAGCTCCGCGATGTGGAGGTTAGTGTGCCATAAAGCGGTGGAAAAATACCTCTTGGTCTTCCCAATGGCGCTTACTCACTCTATGGTACGCGTAGGAGAGACGGTATAACAACGAGGTGAAGTAGAGTCTTCATGCGGGGGACACAGGCAAGTACTGAAAGAAGGCTGTTGTGAGCATGCATCCCGTCTTAGCGGCTGTGCAACGGGTTCTTTATTGAAGATGTTCACTTTAGCGCCCAGCTAAGGGAGAGCAGGAACAGGCTAATATCAAGAGGGAGTGTGTAGATGTGCAAAATAATGATGAGCTGCCGGCAGGCTGGGTACCTGCCAGTGGTCCAGTGCATCGTTCTAAACTAATCCCCAACCTTGTAGCAAGCAATCTTCGGCAGTATCGAAAATCCTGAACCATAAAGAAGATACTGACTTGCAGCCGGATGATTTGTTTAAATAGCCAATGTATAGGTATCGACCAGCGCCTTTGGCCCACACCCGGTGTTGATGCCAAAAAATGGCGAACGGTGCCGCATGCGCGCAAACATGAAGCCCCCAAACAAAATTGCTGTGACGCAGAATTTCCCATGTCTCGGTGGT